>NC_047108.1:126543925-126843925 GCF_902500255.1 Thalassophryne amazonica
GAATACTTAATCAAAATGTCTCCCGGTAATGGCTGTGAAGAGTTCATGACTGACTGATCCGTTGTCTGCGCCGATAGAAAATTAACAGCTCGGCACTGGAGAGATGTGGGCCTGCAGATAAACAAATTGTGCATTAATATTTCATCTTCAAGACCTGGGATGTGCTATCAAGCGGTGGAATATTCCTGGGCCGTGTTGTCATTTTTCTCCCCCCCTCCTCTCTCTCGCTCTCTCTCTCTCTCTCTCTCTCTCTTTTTTTTTCTTGAAGGCTCTTTGCAGCTGTAACTCATTTCACTTGATGACTTTACTGGGGTTACAGAGAGTGACGACAAATTGATTACCTGGCAGAGCAAGAATGGAGTGAAGAGAGACGCAGGCTGACAGTCATGTTATAATAATATGTTTAATGATGTGTGGAGGGAGAACAAGGAGAGAGGAGTATTGAAATAAGAGCACGGAAGATGCAAAGGAATTGGTTTTGCTCTCTCTCTCTCTCTCTCTCTCTCTCTCTCTTGTGTGTCGGGGTCTTAAAGATGTAGTGGAAATAGTATTTTATAAAGAATGAAAAAAGGCCATTCTCAGCTCCAGCATTAATTCAGAGGACACCCTGGGTGCATATTCTCATCTGGGAATTGTTTTATTAATAGGTGGATTTGTAACGTAAAGGCCACTTTCATTGCATGCATAGTAATATTAAAAAAAAGGCAATTACTCACAGAAAACCTTCTGCGTTATTGCTCAGAAAGCATCAGTCAGACAGAGCGATATCATGCTGCGGATATTTGCAGATCAGGTTTATGTACGGCGGTGTTTAAAAACCCTGGAAGTGCACCGGATGCATTTTTGAGTGAAGGGAGCCATATGTTACGATGCGTCCGTGGGAGTGTTTTTCGTACACTTTTTTTTTTTTTTTTTTTTACAGTCACTTCGTCCCAATTTGCTGTTAACAAGATAAATTGGAGAACAGACAAAGGCATTAAGTGTTGCAGTGCCAGCCACTGACTGACAGCAGCTTGTGGGAATTGGCGAGCCCAAATTCCTCCTAAGTGGTTTGTTCTGAAAACATCCTACCATCAAGGCAGATGTTGCTTATCCACTTTAGTTAAAAAAAAAAGTCTATTCTGAAAGACAAAAGCTGGAAGTGTTGTATTTGGATGATTTTTAACATCAGATTATCGCTATTTTTTACCCTTTGAAATCGACATGTCGCTGCTCACGGTTTGCTTATGTTTATTTAATCATTTGTGCAAAGTGGAAAAAACCAAAAGATGCTCTCTCGGGATCAGCTCAGAGATTTTTAAGGCAAAGGTAAGAAAATGTGCAACTCCACGAAGGCTGGTTCGACCTCCGAGATGATGAGTCAAATTTCTTTGTGTTACCTGAAGAGTCAGAGGGACCGCCAGTCTGCACGCCACGCCCTCGTTATCGGGGGGAAACCCCTTAAAAAACAAAAAGAAAAGAAACAGGATGGACAGGTGCTGGAAATACAGAGAAGATACGATTATTACAATACGGAGAAATAGGAGAGGCAGGAGATAAAGTCAACAATGGTACAAGTGAAGGATGAACTTAAAAACAAACAGTGAGGTTATTATGATTGACGGCACAGCTGAAACAATTGATCAATTAATGCTGAGTGGAAGCTTTAATGATGCACACGTGCACTTACAGTGGAACTGCTGCAGTGATTAGTCGATTATTAGTCACCTTGTAGGCGAGTATTTTGAAGCTTGTTTTGTTGTCGTTTTGTTGAAGATGGATGCAAAACTGTGGCAGGTTGCTTCTTCACCAGCGTGATGAGTCACGCTTTTTCTTCAGTTTTTTCTAATTTTTTTAATCACTATTAATCAAATGCACTTTCATGTTAAAAGTATTTGGCACATAAAACACTTTGGCAGTGGGAAATTTGAGGAGATTTCATGGCAAATGGCAACATATTGATCATTCACAAAATAATCATTAGTTGCATGGTCGTGCTGCAGGTAGTAGTCGTCGTAGTAGTAGTAGTGTGTTTCAAGCAATCAAGAGTAATTTGTGCAAATATTCTTTTTAGTTGTTTGCATAATTGTGGCACTTGAATGCTAAATAAAGTGACGCCAACGGCAGGATGGTGAAACAACAAATAATCCACATAAACCGGCTGCTACCTGAGAGTTTAATGAAAATTGAAAACGAGGCAAAGCCGCTTGTTGGCCCTTGGTCGCCGCGCAGCTTCAAAGGTGCTATTATGATCGTTTTGATCCCAGTATTGTATGATTTTAAATTAAGCCCTCAGCGTGGAGGAAGGTGGACTGCGGCGAAGCTGCCATTCATGCACATGTCAAGTCAAAACCTGGACTTCTGCCATGTTCACGGCTCAGAAGCTGTGCAGCCCAACGCGCACGGTTTAAGAGCCTTTGGTGGTGGTCGTTTGGCGCTCCTAATTTGTCTGATCGTTAAGCAGCCTGTGTTTTTTTTTTCACTCCGGTTCAAAATCATCCAGGCCAGTGCTTTGTTTTGATCAAATTTCAGCCTTGAAATTCTTGCTGGCCTTTGAACACAACAAACCGCGCGCTCGCACTTTGTTGCAGTGTTTGCAATTTTCTAAGTAGGAGACGCTCCCTATAGAGCCCCCCCCCCCCTACTAACAACTTTCTCCTCATCAGCTACTTTTTTTGTGCTCATATTCTTTTTTTTTTTTTTTTTAAGAAGTCCGATCACATCAGGTGCTGCTGGTGCAATCTCGTTGCTTTTTGCTCCTTTTGTGCCAGCTGGCTGACGGGTGTATTGTAGCTAGCTAATAGTTTGGGAAGGCTTTTGTTTGTGTGAGAGGCAGACGGGGTGGTGCACCATGTCAGTGAGAAGAACCAAGACTCCTGTGCCATCCAGTGCATTGCTCTCTCTCTCTCTCTCTCTCTCTCTCTTTCTCTCTCTCCTTCCCTCGGCGTGGAAAAAACGGGCTGTTATGATTGGTCTCAAGGCAAAGTGGCTGCGCAGCGTTTGCACCTCTACACCAACTGCTCGTTCACCTTGCCTCCCCTCTGAGACCTGCACTAGTTTCCAGGCAAATGACACAATTTGATATGCCGTTGGGGTGATTCATGTGGATAATGTTTCCATGTGATCATCACTGCTGAAAACAGACTATTTCTTGTTATGATTTTTTTTTTTAACTCATTAAGTCTGACAATAACTAGAATATTGGGAGAGTTTATTGCGAGCGGGCTAAAACTCATTATTTCTGCTAGACATCCCAAGTACAAAAGAAATTATGTTATGGTATTTTGTCCAGGTCCCAGCAGATATAATGATTTACAGCAGAAAAACGGGGAGGAGACTTAATAGCTTGGGTTGTTCATTTATGTGGGTTTAGGGGATAAGAATGCACGGCGAGCTTACAGTTAATACAGTAGCGATGGGGCTTTGCCATTGATTGCGTGGAGAAATTGCGTTGTACGTATATGGTTTATGGTAAAATGCAGTGCACCTCATGTGTGTTGTATTATTTTAATGACCGCTGTAGTTCACGTCTTTGTAATTTATGTCTGCTGCAGTTTTACGAAGACCATGTCATGTCTTTTTTTTTCCACACACACACACTGAAGATGTTTTAGGCGAAGACATCCATCATGTAGTTGTTGACCTAAACGTATAGTCAGTCAGAGTGCGAGCGTGTCAGCCATATGGTTCAGTTTTTAAAAACAGTCACTGTCGGATCAGGTTACCTCATAACCTTATTGAAAGACCTCGTTATAGCAGTTAAACTTTTACTCATGTTGAAACTCAAATCAATAAAAGCACCCAGAAATAAGGATTCTTTTGACTATTGATTAATCTGTTCATTTTTTTAAAGATGAATGAGTCTACAAGATGCAAAAAAAGTGTAGAATGCATGTTACAGTTTTTGAGAATTCAACAAGATGCCTTTAAATTTCACCCCCTCCCCCCCAGCTAACCAAAAAATCATATATTTCCTTTATTTATTTATTTTACCAACCAGTCAGTACAAGCATATTTTAGCCAGTTTAAACTAGACTACCTTTGTCGTCGAGCTGCTTATAACAAGTTTGCAAACAAAACACATAATACCAGTTTGAAACCAGTTTAAAGTGTTTAAACCGGGTTAATAAAAGTAAATTAGCATAAGCTTTGTTTTTAACAGCTTTAAAACTATTCTTTACCAATGTTAGACTAATTTAGCCTGGTTGTAAAGAATTAAAAGCAATACCTGTTACAAAGAAATACATTATAAGTTGCTATCTTCTATAAACCATTTTAAACCATTCTGTCATTGATACAGAATATCTTAAAAGTAGTTTGTGTTTTTTAAATGCATTAACCCATTTCAAAGAATTTAAAAAATACTTGTTTGAAAATAATACATAATAAGTTATCTTGTATAAACCAGTTTAAACCTGTCTCATTGGTATTGAATAGCTTCACAGTGGTTAAAATTGGAGTTTCTGGGATTTAACTACATTAAACCTGTTAAAGTCTTAAAATTAAAATATTTCTACTTGTGTGAAAGCAATACATAAGTTATCTTGCGTAAACTAGTTCAAAGTCATTTAAACCAGTCTGCCATCGGTATAGCTTGAATATAGTTAAACCAGAGTTTGTGTAATTACTTAGATGAAACCTGTTTAAATTTACCATGTATAATAAGCTTTAATCTCAGACAAGACAGTTTATTATGTTTTTTTAATCAGTTTAAAACAGATGTGTAATATTTTAAATGCATGTAAAACTGTAGCTTTTGTAAATTAACGATATTAAAATTCAAAGTTAAACAACAGATTAGACTTTCCTTGTAATCAGTACTCCATTACTGTGTAGTTATACATTTGAAATAAACTGTGATTACTGTCACACCATTGAACCAAGTCTACCTTTGTAGAGAAATGCGACTTTTAAATTCACATCATAAAGCATAAGAAGAAAAATTTCTAAAAATGTTTGTGTGGTTCAACACCGTTCAATGTTTCTCTACAAAGTCCTCAGTTTAAGTCTCATGAAAAACAGAGATGTGGTCTTAAAATACACTAACAAAATACTCCTTTTCATAGTTGGGTAGGTGGTGGCCTGAAGGACAGAGAGAGGTTCTTTTGATCAGAGGATTCTTATTCTATCACGTAGGAAATGAACCTTTGAGCAAGGTTGTTATTCCTAGATTTTCTCCCACTTTGCACTGGAGCTTTGCATGGCAGCCTGCAGACATCGGTGTGTGAATGTGAGGTATTATTGTAAAGCACTTTAAGCATCATTGGTGTAGAATACTGTTAAAGGTGTTAAAACCACAATTCGTGTCATTTAGCGAGATTAAATAAATGGTTAATGGACTGCATTTATATAGCGCTTTTCCATCTGAATCAGATGCTCAAAGCGCTTTACAATTATGCCTCACATTCACCCCGATGTCAGGGTGCTGCCATACAAGGCGCTCACTACACACCGGGAGCAATAGGGGATTAAAGACCTTGCCCAAGGGCCCTTAGTGATTTTCCAGTCAGGTGGTGATTTGAACCCATGATCTTCTGAACTCAAGCCCAACACCTTAACCACTAGACCATCACCTCCCCTATTAATTAATAATTAATCCAGTTCAAAGTTTCAAAGACAATTTAGACTTGTTTTAAAACAGTACATACATACAGCTTTATATTGCATAAACAAGTTTAAAGTGGGTTAAATACAGTTTTACACAGACTGTCTCTCATCTCAAATAACTTTCAAGCAGTTTGTGTAATTGAATTAATTTACCAAACAGTTCAGACATGTTTGACCTAATCTGTAATAAACCATTATTTGGTATAAATGAATTTAAAGCATGTTTATATTGATGTAGCTATTTGAAGTGGATTATTGTCTTTGGCAAGTAACCAGATACATCGATTCTCACATTTGAGATGTGAAAATAGCAACGTCAAGCAACGTTTTTTTTTTTTTTTCTTCTTTATACATGAAGTAGTGTATATGGGTAACTGATCGCCAAAATCATCACTGGTTAATTTGATGCCCATGAAGTAATGAATTATTTGATTGATGATTTGTGTTTGAAGATAACTAAAGTGAACTGTAAGATACAGTACTGTGCAAAAGTCTTTATCTACTCCTGTCATTGTATACATGGAGTTTTTAAAGTAATGTGATAAAAACATCAGAGACAATTTTGTTTATTAAAGAAATTAAGATATTTTTTTTCAGGTTAAGTTTATCATGATCACTTTGTCAGTTTACCCTTGTGAAGCACGCTGGGGCGACTTATATTGTGATTTGGTGCTATATAAATAAAGTGAATTGAACTGAATGTTGGTGTGATGACGCCATGTCACGAGTTCGCGTCCAATGCAGGACAAATGCAAATCATAGAATAGTTCACATTGGTGTTCATCACCCTTTTTTTCCATAAATTAATTGATATTTAGAAGCTTTCATTGTATTGCAGCGTTTGTTTAGCTTCATTATTTTTTTCTTTTTTAAATCATACCTAAGCGCTTTATTTCAAACAGTAATTTGTAAAAATATTAAGAGAATGCTTATGATATACAGTACACATCCCTCTTAATTCTGTAAAACTAAATCTGAATTCATTTTGATTTCAAGACATATTTTTTGTCGTCTCCACCAAACGCTGCTAAATACACAGTAAGCGTGACATTTCTCTTCCATATGTGAGCACACCCAAAACAGAGAAAACATTAATCTTAAGTTATTCACGGTGTTCCTGATTTTCCTCTTATCAAATCCTTAATGAGCTTCAATTAAGATTTATTATGCAAATTAACCCTCAGCTGCTACTGACTGCAGGAGCAGGAGCTATGACAATATTGTGCTAATGGTGTGATCTGTAACAATTACAAAGGTAAACTGCCTTCACACTGCATGCTCTGCGCATCTCCGAGAGGTCACTCTGCTTAATATGGATTCAGGTGTTGGGCAGACATGGGAACTCTTCGTCACGTTTCACATTTTACAGGCTTTGTGTGTTTTAGACTTTGGCTCGTGCCGTTGAGCTGCTGTTGTCTTGCTGAGTTTCTTCTGCAACATAAATCTGCTGCAATTACTGCATTTATAAATTTGGAGAAAATGTATATAGCACTGCAGATTTGTGGATACAGCACCCCCCCCGTTTCACGATCTTTAGGACACAGTCTGAAGCACACGGTGCAGTTGCATTTGCGGTCAGTCCAACCACACTTTGCCATTTAAACGTTGGTAAGGTTAGACCTTACTTGTGTGAAGCACCTTGAGGCAACTTTGTTGTGATTTGGCGCTATATTAATTAAATGAATTGAAATTGAATTAAACGATGTATAACACTGGTCAACACGATTTTTCTTGCATGGAGTTTTTCAATGGATTTGGGGTAATTTGGGGGCACTGAATCTGAATTTGGTGTTGGTTTTTACCAATCACATCATGTTTTTGAGATCTGAAAACATATTTCTTGTATTGAGCATTGAAGCAAAAGCTGCAGTCTCGCACACCTCTTCAGCGCCATAAATGATATTACGGCTCTGTTCACATTTCGTGAACCTGATTTAAAAACTATGCTTTTGAAGCTGCTTTTGTGCACAATTAGTGGCGTCAAACTCGTGAGTGAATGAGCAACTTCTGCGTAATCCATCAATACGGAACATGCAGATTGCAAAAAAAATGTGATGTGACGGAGGAAATCTGAGCTCAGCTTTGGATTCTGCACCCCAAAATTACCCTAAATCAGTTCTCAAAGTCCATGCAAGAAATGTATTTATTTTTTGTTGTTGACCAGTGTAATTGGAGCACAAAGTCAAGGTACAAGGTTCAATCTGCAGAGGGGCTGCATTTAATGTCCTTATTAATCATAAGTGTGTTTTGAGTGGAACAGAAATTGAACCAATCAGATTGTCAGCTGTCGTCCACTTTAACATCCGGGGGTGCTTGAAGCTGCTGAGTTAGTAGTTGGTGTTAATAGAAATGAAAGGTTTTCTGGTGATGAAGCAGTTGCTAGTCTCTTTGAAACTCCTCCTTCTCTCTCCACCCAATCGAATGTGGCAGGTAACAGAATATTTCAGGTGAATCTTTCAAATGCTGCTATAAACACCAAATTTGGCTCAAAATACTCCTTAGCGTTGCCTGCTGGCAATCAAATTTTCACAGTGGCAGCCATTTTTCCATGATGGCTGTTGTGCGTTTTTATGTGAATTTTGTTTGTGCACTAATAAATACACACAGACTTTCCCATTATTGATGATCCTTGGTCAAATCAAATCATACCCTTTGAACCAAGTAGAATCCAAATTTGAAAGTCTAACAGCATTACCTCAAAATGCCAAGCGTGGCGCACTTCCCAGTATGTAGACACGGGTTAAATTCCTGCTGCCTGACTGTGTCCATTGACAAGATGCTTCACCTGCTTCATCGCAGTCCAACCTGCTTTAAATGTGTCCCAGCGTTGGCTGGAAAGTAGTCTGTGATAGACTGGTGTCTTATTTATGGGACTTGTCAACTGTCCCTACTGTTGGACACCAAAACCATCCAGATTGGTCCACGCGGTGGGATTGTGTGCAGTTGAATATAGGCCATTTTTCTTGGAAAGTCGAGTGGCTTTTGGGTTTTGTCAGAAGAGTAATGTCTCAGGACTATTTTGAACAAATCAGATGCTTGTACCACCATGTGAAAGATTAGTTCACTTACCTTTTGCACTGATCTCTTCCATATCCCATCAGGCACTGGGCTGCTTTGCATTATGTCAAAGAAAGAGCCTGTTTTGTGCATTTCCTTTGTCATTTTACCCGCCATGTAACAGTATCTTAAAAAGAATCAAAACCTGACCTTTCCTGAGAGCTTCGTGTCAAACAGTTCACATAATGGAGAGTTAGGACCCGGCTCAGGTTTCTCATGTCCTCGTTGTGGATCCGGTGGAGTTACGACCAGCAAGAGTGCTGCGGGACACTTTACTCCATCACTGCATGGAGCTGTGAACCTTGCACCTTTTGAAACTTCATTTAGCACGTGGCTGATGGCTTCCTGACAGCTTTACAGCCCACGTGTTTTATGAGTCCTCATGCAGGACAGTTACACACAGTCTAATTTGATGAATCAGGTCCATGTTCCTTTGGCTCACTTGACCTCACCAGCCTGTGATCTTAAGTCTCTTTGGTTCAAACACAGGCTTTCGCACCTTGTGTGATTCCGTCCCATGTGCCAATCAGAAATGCATCGATTTGGGTGGAGGAGATGTGATGCGCTTTTAAATCTGTTTAGAAATCTGTGCGTCCGACAGATCAATTCGTCACAGCGAATAGTGTGTTGGTACTTTCATATTGCTCTCATGTTGCTGAGTTTGTGCACACAATTATGCACACCTGATATATTCTTGGTGTCTGGAAGTAAACAAGCTAAACTCACACTGGAAGGTATTTTACAGTCATCGCACTATAATTAACTCAGTCTAAACACCTTAAAGTCCACAGTGTAAACTCCAGTGTTTTAGCAGCACAGCCCACAGAGGCTCTGTGTGTGTGTGTGTGTGTGTGTGTGTGTGTGTGTGTGTGTGTGTGTGTGTGTGTGTGTGTGTGTGTGTGTGTGTGTGTGTGTGTGTTCACTCACATGCACTGCAAACCACACGTACAAAACACAAGGGTGTGGTTAACCTTTTCAGGATTATTTTCTATTTCTTGAGTGAACAAAGCGCTACAACAGCCAGTGAAATATAGAACTGTGCGGTTTTATCTGACTCACTTTCAAAAATATTGAGAAGCTGATAAGTTTGTACAGTAATACACGGTGGCTGAGAGGCCACAGCACTTCCAAATTAAGACAGTACTAGAGAGAAAGGGAGAAAAAAACTCCTACAGTGATGCAACAACAGGTAGTTGTATAAAAAAAAAAAACTTATAAATTGAGAATGCAAATATAGTCAACATGTTTTTTGTTATACACATTTACTAGTGTTGTCTAAATTTGGAGGTGTTGTGGCCTCTCTCAGCCACCATAGTAATATACATATATATATATAATTACATTCTGTATATATTGCTGAGATATTACATGTTGCTCAATAAAACTAAACAAAAGCGAAATATTGTTGACTAGCAATTTGAATTGGTCAGTAATGAACAAATATTACATCTGAACAAAATGGATTGAATTATGAATCGTTTGGAGTTGTAACACAGCTAATTGCTAGGTTGCTAATTTTAATTGGAAAAGTTTCCTATCATGAATAGGGATGGGTATTGATAAGATTTTATCAATATCGATGCCATTATCGATTCCGCTTATCGATCCGATTCCTTATCGATTCCCTTATCGATACCCCTTGTGAATTTTCTGTGTACTAAAAGTAGACTTTACAGGTTTTCTATGTCAGCAACATTTTAAATTGGTCATTGGATCCTTGATCTCTGGACATAAATAAAAATAAATAAAATCTGTAGTTTTTGTCAAAAGCATTTCCTTTCAGACATTTTGGCATGAATATCTCTCCGCACCTCTGAGCTGAGCTCAGCCGGCTGCTGCACGTCAGCGCAGGACGTCGCATTTTGGGAGAAAAAAAACATTTGTATTACAACATTTGGAAAGATATGTCATTTGATTTAAACGATGCTTTAAATTTTTTAATTCCAACTGGAATTAATAAATTCCAGTCAGAATTTATTAATTTACGTTGTTCTAACTTGGCTTGGCAGAGAGCCGCACAGCGTTTGGAGCTGTGTGAACAGAACGGAGGAGTGACTCACGATTGACATATTCAGGGATGAAAGTGGTGAAAAACAAAAAAAGCTGAAACCTAAAATTGCCCCCCAACACCACCTGGACGAAAATGTTTGAATTCTAGAAGCTCTGAAATGCAATCTGGGACTATTTCAGACAATAAACTGCAGTGAGTGCAGCATCCATTTAGTGAAGGAAAAAAATACAACTTTCCTTCTTCAAATTCATTCCAGTAGGATTCTGCTCTTACTAGGATGCAGCAGTTTTCTAGTTTGTCAGATAGTTCTGGAGGAAATAACTGAAGAAATTAACACATTGAAAATATGGTTTGACCGAAACAAACTGTCATTAAACTTAAATAAGACAGGGATGAAATGGAGGTGTGAGAGTCACTAGGTGTTCACAGGAAACACTTATTATATGCATTTATATATGCATTTTCATTGTTAGATTTTATCTTTTCTGTTGTTTTGTTTCATTAGGTTCTTTTTGTCTCTTTCTTTAAAATTGTATTGTAACATTATTAGTCTATTATTATTGACTATTATTGTCTATTATGTAGACTTTTATTGTTGTTGCTATTATTATTAATATATGAATAAAAAAAAAATAAAAAAAATTACAATTTGACTCTCTTACGACAACGAACGCTGAGCCATTAATTATACAGAAAACAAATCAACACAAACGTGCTGAGATACGAACAGCTTAATGCTAACTTTAACATTCAAAATGCCATAGACATGCTAACACGTTAGCATCGGTCCCGCTTTTAAGTTATAAAATACATCTATCAACTGTTTCAGAAGACCATAACAGGTCGGTTTAACATAAAAAAGGTCAATATTACGCACAGACATATGCTCTTTAGGGTTTAGCGGGAAAAATTAAGAGAAAGCGAAATAAAACAATGAATCCACGAACCAGTAGACCGAAGCACTGCTTCGACCTGCGGTTCAAAACAAAGCTGAGCTGCAGAAAAGTTGATTACAGACCCGCTGCAGGTTTGTAATCAATGTAGAGAAATTATCATTTTCCTGACAACCCCCCCCCCCCCCAAAAAAAAAACAAAAAAACAACAGCCATTCTGAAGGACTGATAAGGGAATCGTTAAGCAAAAAGGTTATTGATGTCGGTGGATTGAATCATTTCTTAACGATACCCGAAAGGAACCGGTTCTCGATACCCAACCCTAAACGTGAATTTGTCAGTCTGTTTGTCCTGCATTTGTTCATAGAATTTTGCAAGGATCAGCTGATCCATGTGGTGAGTATAATCCAAACTTGTGGGGGTACCTTATGCCCCCCCCCCAGGAAGATCTATAAGATTTTCGACATTATAGCTTTAGATGGTGTTGTAATTTTCCAACTGTAATCATTAGATTTTACTGTTTTGCAGGCCTCGAATAGTGAGATTTACAGCTGCACAAGCACTGAGACTGATTCTGGATGCCCAGAGTGAGGATGAAAATAGCTCATGATTGTCACAAAGGATGACTGATGGGTTCATTGAAATTTGTTCACTAAACTAGCTTAGTCGCTTGAGGGTTAAATAATGTTTTCATGCATGTTATCCAAGAATAGTGATGCAAATTCTAGTTTCAATGCTGTTTGGGGTCATTTCATTATTTCTTGAGTATCAAATACATTTGAGTGTAAATTTTTGGCACCTCAGTATACATGTTTGCTGAATTTGTACTATGGACTTGAGTGGATAGTAATGAGAGTAGAAGCTCAAGATGAACATGGTTTTTGTTGTTCTTCTTTAAATGTAGTATCTGTCAGATCATACAGAGGTTAGTTACATCCTCGTCTCCTACCGAGGATTACACAAAAATAAATGAGGTAGAAGTAAATTCTGTACAGGCCCTGAGGCCCATCAAGACGGTGCTTATCCCCAGACCCTAAGCAGATGAGAGTCTAAGAGTGTTTCTGGATGGGACGCCAGTCCCTCACAGGTTACTTTCCCAACCAAAGCCAGTACTAATTTTCAGTGTATGGACTGGGACAATACAGGTCTAAGTCTATAGCATGCCCTTGGGGGATCCTGATGCGTTCCCAGGCCATTGTGGAGATATAATCTCTCCACCTTGTCCTGGGTCTTCCCCGGGGTCTCCTCCCAGAGGGACGTGCCTGGAACACCTCCCTAGGGAGGCACCCAGAGGGTATCCTTACCATATGCCTGAACCACCTCACCTATCTCCCCTCAACGTGAAGGAGCAGTGGCTCTACTCCGAGCTCCTCACAGATGACTGAACTTCTCACCTTATCTCTAAGGGAGACACCAGCCACCCTCCTGAGGAAACCCATTTTGGTCACTTCAATCAATCAATCAACTTTTTTCTTGTATAGCGCCAAATCACAACAAACAGTTGCCCCAAGGCGCTCCACATTGCAAGGCAAGGCCATACAATAATTATGAAACACAGTCTACGTCTAAAGCAACATAACCAAGGGATGGTCCAGGGTCACCCGATCCAGCCCTAACTATAAGCCTTAGCGAAAAGGAAAGTTTTAAGCCTAATCTTAAAAGTAGAGAGGGTATCTGCCTCCCTGATCTGAATTGGGAGCTGGTTCCACAGGAGAGGAGCCTGAAAGCTGAAGGCTCTGCCTCCCATTCTACTCTTACAAACCCTAGGAACTACAAGTAAGCCCGCAGTCTGAGAGCGAAGCGCTCTAATGGGGTAATATGGTACTATGAGGTCCCTAAGATAAGATGGGACCTGATTATTCAAAACCTTATAAGTAAGAAGAAGAATTTTAAATTCTATTCTAGCATTAACAGGAAGCCAATGAAGGGAGGCCAACACGGGTGAGATATGCTCTCTCCTGCTAGTCCCCGTCAGTACTCTAGCTGCAGCATTCTGAACCAACTGAAGGCTTTTTAGGGAACTTTTAGGACAACCTGATAATAATGAATTACAATAGTCCAGCCTAGAGGAAATAAATGCATGAATTAGTTTTTCAGCATCACTCTGAGACAAGACCTTTCTGATTTTTGTACCCGCGATCTCATTCTTTCAGTTTTGACCCAGCCCTCATGACCATAGGTGAGAGTAGGAATGAAGATTGACCAGTAGATCGAGAGCTTTGCTTTTTGGCTCAGCTCCCTTTTCGTCACAACAGTACGGTAGAGTGAATGCAACACCCCCCCGCTGCACTGATTCTCCGGCCAATCTCACGCTCCATCGTCCTCTCACTGATGAAAAAGATCACGAGGTACTTGAACTCCTTCACTTGGGGCAAGACCTCATTCCTTACTAGGCAATCTATCGGTTTCCTACTGAGAACCATGGCCTCAGATTTAGAGGTGCTGATCCTCATCCCAACCGATCCAGTGAGTGTTGGAGGTCACAGGCTGATGAAGCCAACAGGACCACATCATCTGCAAAAAGCAGTGATGAGACTCTGAGCTCACCAAACTGGAAACCCTCCTTCCCCCGTCTACACTTCGATATCCTGTCCATGAATATCACAAACAGGATTGGTGACAAGGTGCAGCCCTGGTGGAGGCCAACCCCCACCGGAAACAAGTCCAACTTACTGCCGAGAACCTGAACACAGCTCTCACTTTGTGAGTACAGAGATTGGATCATGATTATTATTATTATTATTATTATTAGGCCTTGGAAGTGATTTCAACACAACATTGTGAAAAAGTTGGCTTTATGTTTCTGGGACACATCACAAAGAGGGGGCGGAGCCAGGGCATTTCTATAAATTTCACTGTTCCACAGTAAAACAGATGTTTTACTGTTGACCATCTTTCATGCAATTTGGTAACTTTGTGATTTTAAATTGTGTCAGATCTGAAGGAAAGAGGTAAACAGAGACTGTTTAATGTACATTTATTTATTGCTGCAAAAGTTGTAATTTTACAAATGAGGCAAAACTGGAACTGGACTAGAAGCCCAATGAGATTTGGGTGGATTTTTTATTTTTATTTTTTATTTTTTTACAATGTGACAGGGCAAAGGATGCAGACTGCTTTTCTCGTTCGTCTTATCACTTTTATTTTTTATGTTATAGTTTATACTTTTTTACACGATTATACAAAATCCAGTGTAGGTTATTTAATTGCTAAACTACTAATCAGGCAGAAAATTTTCTCAGTATTTTTAATTTTCAGACATTGATATTAAAATTGCAACATTTACATAGTTCTTAAAACATACTTCAGCTGAGATACAAGTTTAACTAGCAGCATGAAACAAACAAAAAAGGGATGAATTCTGTATTATCATTTATTGTTCATAAATTTGAAACATGCACGTTAGTGCATACTAAAATGCTAAAAATGCATGCGTGTATGCAAGCATGCAACAATATTAAACTTGCTTAGGAAGATTGACTGCTTCATATTTGTAAGAAAAGTGTAAAATATGTATTTTGTTTTTTTTGGAGCATGGTTGAAAATGCAGAAGAGTTGTTCGTGGTGAAGCTGGGGGCTGAGCTTTTTCTTGCTTTGCCTGTTTGTGTCTCCACGATGTGCTGAGCTAGTCTGTTGAAACAGCTTAATTGATACTCATTAAACAGCAGTGACAGCTTAGGTGTCCGTGATGAATGTCGAATAATTCTGTTGTACTTACAACTTGATTAAGGAGACGCACGCCGCACGTCAGCGTTGCAGCCTATGGCTCGGTCTGCATGCACTTAGGAGCTGCACGGCATCAACACTCTTATTAGCTGCTCTTAAGTTAATTTATTGAGAATATTTGTGCCCCAAATTAACACCTTTTCCAACAAGAAATGAAAAAGTATTGCAACACCTCAGCTGAAAATGTGATTATAGCGACTTTTCTTTGCGTTTACTCAGTCAGAGGGTTGCGTTTCTCTACAATAATGAAGTCGATGGATGTCAGGCAGATGAAAAATGTGCATCTTGTACTTTTTAATTTTTTTATTTTCTTTCACTTAGAAATTAGAAGCAATTGGAATTGGTTCAGAATTGACTGTCTTCGTAATGAGTGTATGACGAATGGGATAAATTAAGGAAGAAAACAAATGCTTGGGAAACCAAAAATAATACTCTGTTGCATTTTACAGTCCGGTACATAAATATTTGGACAGGCACACAATTTTGGTAATTTTTGCCTCTGAACACCACCACACTGGAGTTGAAATGAAACAGTGAAGATTTACTTATAGTATAACTTTCAGCTTTAACTCAAGGAATTTAACAAAATGATCACATTAACCATGTAGGAATTACAGCCATATGTATGCACAATCCCTCAGTTTTCAGAGGCCATAAGTAATTGGACAAATCATATGAGGTTTGTTTTTAATACAAATCATCACTTTTACCGTCGGGGGATGAATACATGAACATTTCCAAATCACTGAATATGTCTTATATCAATTACAGAACAGTTAAATAGTGAAAAAATTACAGAAGATACCCTGTCACTTATACATGTAAACAGCCGAAGCTTGTATTGTAAAATGTCAAAAATAAAAGATTATTTAAATCAGTTTAAAAATAGATACAGCATTATTGCAATAACAGAATCTTGGCTTAAAGATGACCTCATGGCTCATGTTCAAATGGAGGGATATGAGCTGTATTATGTAAACAGAAGAGACAAAAAAGGTGGAGGTATTGCTTTGTACACAAAAACAGATCTGACATCTACAATTGTAGAAGAAATAACAATTATATATGATGTCATAGAAATTGTAACAGTGGAAATTGTACATGAAACATCTAAGAATATTCTAATCAGTTATACAATTTGGATGGACAAGACTAAGAGTCAAGCTTTCAAATGAATTAAAGCTCTGTCTGGGTTTTGGATTAATTAATAAGCTGGAGTGGAAGATTGCTGCTAATCCTCCGCCTCGGCCCGTGCTACGAGCATTCTGGCAGTTAGTGTGACTCGGGGGTGTTGACTCATTTAAACTAACATATTCATCCTGCTGTAACCAGGTTTCTGTAAGGCAGAATAAATCAATATGTTGATCAATTATTATATCATTTACCAACAGGGACTTAGAAGAGAGAGACTTAATGTTTAATAGACCACATTTAACTGTTTTAGTCTGTGGTGCAGTTGAAGGTGCTATATTATTTTTTCTTTTTGAATTTTTATGCTTAAATAGATTTTTGCTGGTTATTGGTGGTCTGGGAGCAGACACCGTCTCTACGGGGATGGGGTAATGAGGGGATGGCAGGGGGAGAGAAGCTGCAGAGAGGTGTGTAAGACTACAACTCTGCTTCCTGGTCCCAACCCTGGGTAGTCACGGTTTGGAGGGTTTAATAAAATTGCGTTGTGAAATTTACAGATAAAATAATAGAAATATTCCATCAAATCAAAAACAAAATGCTTTTTATGTGTGGAGACTTTAATGTTAATATAGAAAGCTCCAGTTGCCAAAGAACAAGTGATTTTGTGAATTCAGTGTATAGTTTGGGGTTATTCTCCTTGATAACAAAACCAACCAGAATTACATCGCAAAGTGCAACTGTAATTGACAATATATTCACAAATAGAACACATGAAATTATTAAGAATGGGATCTTGATGACAGATCTTAGTTATCATTTATTTACCAGTTTTTTCAATATTTAAATACAAAAATTGGTACAAGAAAAAAACTGTTGTAAATTTAAAAGAGATAAGTCAGTAAAAGCCTTAGAGGCATTAAATTATGACCTTAAAAATCAAAATTGGGAAAAAGTTTATGTCGGTGACGTTAACGTAGCATATCATTCATTTATGAAAATACTGATGAAATCATATAATAAAAACTGTAAATGAATAAAAATTAGTAAGAAAAGAGTAAATAAACCATGGCTGACTAAGGGAATAAAAAATGCTTGTGTAAAGAAAAACTATTTATATAGGTGCTTTTTAAAAATGCAAACAAAGGAAACAGAACACAGATACAAAAAATATAAAAATAAACTATTGACAATAAATAAGAGTAAAGATAATATAAAGGCAACATGGGGAATTATACAACCCCTGGCAAAAATGATGGAATCACCGGCCTCGGAGGATGTTCATTCAGTTGTTTAATTTTGTAGAAAAAAAGAAGATCACAGACATGACACAAAACTAAAGTCATTTCAAATGGCAACTTTCTGGCTTTAAGAAACACTATAAGAAATCAGGAAAAAAGTTGTGGCAGTCAGTAACGGTTACTTTTTTAGACCAAGCAGAGGGAAAAAAAATATGGACTCACTCAATTCTGAGGAATAAATTATGGAATCATGAAAAACAAAAGAACGCTCCAACACATCACTAGTATTTTGTTGCACCACCTCTGGCTTTTATAACAGCTTGCAGTCTCTGAGGCATGGACTTAATAAGTGACAAACAGTACTCTTCATCAATCTGGCTGTTGCCAGATCAGCTTTGCAGGTTGGAGCCTTGTCATGGACCATTTTCTTCAACTTCCACCAAAGATTTTCAATTGGATTAAGATCCGGACTATTTGCAGGCCATGACATTGATCCTGTATGTCTTTTTGCAAGGAATGTTTTCACAGTTTTTGCTCTATGGCAAGATGCATTATCATCTTGAAAAATGATTTCATCATCCCCAAACATCCTTTCAATTGATGGGATAAGAAAAGTGTCCAAAATATCAATGTAAACCTGTGCATTTATTGATGATGTAATGACAGCCATCTCCCCAGTGCCTTTACCTGACATGCAGCCCCATATCATCAATGACTGTGGAAATTTACATGTTCTCTTCAGGCAGTCATCTTTATAAATCTCATTGGAAAGGCACCAAACAAAAGTTCCAGCATCATCACCTTGCCCAATGCAGATTCGAGATTCATCACTGAATATGACTTTCATCCAGTCATCCACAGTCCACGATTGCTTTTCCTTAGCCCATTGTAACCTTGTTTTTTTCTGTTTAGGTGTTAATGATGGCTTTCGTTTAGCTTTTCTGTATGTAAATCCCATTTCCTTTAGGCAGTTTCTTACAGTTCGCTCACAGACGGTGACTCCAGTTTCCTCCCATTCGTTCCTCATTTGTTTTGTTGTGCATTTTCGATTTTTGAGACATATTGCTTTAAGTTTTCTGTCTTGGTGCTTTGATGTCTTCCTTGGTCTACCAGTATGTTTGCCTTTAACAACCTTCCCATGTTGTTTGTATTTGGTCCAGAGTTTAGACACAACTGACTGTGAACAACCAACATCTTTTGCAACATTGCGTGATGATTTACCCTCTTTTAAGAGTTTGATAATCCTCTCCTTTGTTTCAATTGACATCTCTCGTGTTGGAGCCATGATTCATGTCAGTCCACTTGGTGCAACAGCTCTCCAAGGTGTGATCACTCCTTTTTAGATGCAGACTAACGAGCAGATCTGATTTGATGCAGGTGTTAGTTTTGGGGATGAAAATTTACAGGGTGATTCCATAATTTATTCCTCAGAATTGAGTGATTCCATATTTTTTCCCCTCTGCTTGGTCTAAAAAAGTAACCGTTACTGACTGCCACAGTTTTTTTTTTCCTGATTTCTTATAGTGTTTCTTAAAGCCAGAAAGTTGCCATTTGAAATGACTTTAGTTTTGTGTCATGTCTGTGATCTGATTTTTCTCTACAAAATTAAACAACTGAATGAACATCCTCCGAGGCCGGTGATTCCATAATTATTGCCAGGGGTTGTAAATAGTGTAATTAAAAGTGATGGAGCGAAATCAACTTTTCCAAATTACTTTGTCAAGGAAAATAAAGAGATATATGACATAAAAGAAGTTGCAAATGAGATCAAGTCTGGTGGGAAATAAAGTAATAGTAGAAGATAAATTAAATACACTTGTAAAGACGGTCAATAATATTTTCCTTGACAATGTGGGAAAAGATGAAATAAGAAATATTGTAAAAAACTGTGTAAGCAAAAGATCAACTGTCTTTGAAGATTTAGACATGATGACTGTAAAAAGTATAATAGAAACTGTTACTGAACCATTCACTTACATTTGTAATCTGTCTCTGTCAACAGGAATTTTCCCAGACGAAATGAAAATTGCCAAGGTAGTCCCATTATATAAAAATGGAGACAAACATAATTTTTCAAATTACAGGCCAGTGTCATTGCTTACACAGTTTTCTAAAATTATGGAAAAAGTTTTTGTGACAAGGTTGGACAAATTCATTGAGAAACATCATATTTTAAATAATGCTCAGTATGGATTCAGAACAAAACATTCAACAGCTATGTCAATTATGGAATTAACAGAGAAAATATCAACAACAATAGATAATAAGGATTATTTTGTAAGTATTTTTATCGACCTGAAAAAAAGCTTTTGATGTTATCGACCACTCAAGATTGCTCCACAAGTTACAACAATATGGAATAAGAGGTGTTGCACATCAGTGGGTAAAAAGCTACTTAGAAAATAGAAAACAGTTTGTTCAGATAAATAATACTAAATCAGAATTGTGTAACATTATTTATGGAGTACCAGAAGGGTCGGTACTTGGACCCAAACTGTTTATTTTGTATATCAATGACTTTAGGAATGTATCTAAAGTACTTGGCAGCATATTATTTGCTGATGATACAACATTATTTTACTCTGGATCAGATATACAGGAACTAGTACAAGTAATAAATACAGAGTTGAAAAAGTTAAACATTGGTTTGATATAAACAGATTGTCACTAAATCTTAATAAGACAAATTTCATATTGTTTAATGACAGAGTGGAAAAAAATGATGTCATTAAAAACAGATGGAATGGCCATACAAAGGGCAAAAGAAACAAAATTTCTAGGAGTCATGATTGATGAAGATCTTACATGGAAGTCACACATAAATTACACAAAAGGAAAAATAGTGAAAGCCATTGCTGTCTTGCATAAAGTAAAATTTTCGTTGAATAGTTATGGTTTATTAACATTGTACAATTCATTGATTGTCCCATATTTAACTTATTGTGTAGAAATCTGTGGATCAACATGTAAAACTTATACACAACCATTATTTATTCTGCAGAAAAGAGCTTTAAAAATGATTAGCAATAGTCGTTTTAGAGATCCATCTAATCCATTATTCATTAAGTATAAGGTACTTCAATTTCATTATTTAGTTGATTAGAAAATATTACAATGTCATTATTTAGTTGATTAGAAAATATTACAATGTATCAAGCTAACAAAAATACCTTACCAATAAACATTCAAAATATGTTTGAAAAAAGAGTAAGCAGTTACATTTTGAAAGGAATAGAAGTCTTTAAAAAACCAAGATTCAGAACCAAAGTAAAAGAACGGAGTATTGCAGTGAATAGTGTAAAATTATGGAACAACCTCAACAAAGAAATCAAAGAATCAAGGTCGCGTAAATTATTTAAAAAACGTATTAAACTAGATGTATTAAGTAAGTATGAAACTATGAAATAAGTCAGTGGGTTGTGACAAAGTTTAAAATGTAATCTGTTAATAATGTGTAAAATGTTTTAAGTCTAAAATGTAACCTATTAGGGATGTAATCTTTTAAATAATGGTTAAAACTATGAAATAAGTCAGTGGGTTGTGACAAAGTTTAAAATGTAATCTGTTAATAATGTGTAAAATGTTTTAAGTCTAAAATGTAACCTATTAGGGATGTAATCTTTTAAATAATGGTTAAAACTATGAAATAAGTCAGTGGGTTGTGACAAAGTTTAAAATGTAATCTGTTAATAATGTCTAAAATGTTTAAGTCTAAAATGTAACCTGTTAGGGATGTAATCTTTAAATAATGGTTAAAACTATGAAATAAGTCAGTGGTTGTGACAAAGTTTAAAATGTAATCTGTTAATAATGTCTAAAATGTTTTAAGTCTAAAATGTAACCTGTTAAAAATGTAATCTTTTAAATAATGGCTAAAATTATGAAATAAGTCAGTGGTTGTGACAAAGTTTAAAATGTAATCTGTTAATAATGTCTAAAATGTTTTAAGTCTAAAATGTAACCTGTTAAAAATGTAATCTTTTAAATAATGGCTAAAATTATGAAATAAGTCAGTGGTATGTGACAAAGTCAAAAAATGTAATCTGTTAAATAATGTTGAATAATGATGCTTAAAATTGAAAGATTGTATTGTAAAAAGGGGCAGAAAATATAAGACTTGTTCTTCTCTCTGCTCCTTTTCATTCAGTGTCTTGTAATGTACTCATTTCTGCTTTTCTGCTTTTCTTTTAAATGAATGAAATAAATATTGACAAAAAATTAACAAATACAAACAGCAGGGTACTGTAGGGCAAATCTGTTGTGAGTAGGTATTTCTAAAAAACTGAGTGACTGTGCAAGAAGCAGACCAGTGAGGGAAGCCACCAAGAAACCTATGACAACTGTGAAGGCATTGTAGGCTTCTGTGGCTGTGATTGGTGAAACTCTGCACAGTGCAACTCTTTTGGATCAGCAGTTGCACAGCGACTTATTAAAGTAGTACAGGAAATTATTTATTTCTTTATTTTTTATAAAGATGTGATTTTTCAGGTATAGTTTGCTAGAAGGCACATGGGAGAATAAAGCTTAGATTTGTAGATTTATAGATTTGATCTCTTGTTTTAAAAAAAATTCCTTCTTTTTATGATTGATGTAAATGAAGTGCAGCCTAGACATATTCAGTGTCTTGGAAATGTTCATGTATCATCCTTGGACCTGTTTAAAAATATCTGCTGTAAAAGTGATGATTTGTAACAGTAAAACAGTATATTTTGCGTGATCTTAGGCAGAAGGCTAGCGTGTTGGAACGGAAATGGCATAGTTCCAAACTAGAGGTGTTCCACCTTGCGTGGTGTGAAGCTATTTTAGATTATAAGCATGCTTTATTGGCTACGAAGCAGGCCTATACTCTGAACTGATAAACAAAAACAAGCATAATTCAAAGTTTTTGTTTGATACGGTGGCATTTCTTATTCATGGACAGCCACCTGTTGGTCGTTCTCCTTTTTCAGCACAGGACTTTCTGGACTATTTCGAAAAGAAAATACAAGATATTAGGTTGAGCACATCTCAGCATACTTTGGTCCAGTCATTGTATCCAGCTACTGAGCGGTGGACTACCACTGAGGTGCTACCTAGATTCACGGAATTTAATAGTATCTCACTAGGTGTGCTGACAAAACTTGTGATGTCTACTAAAAACACAACTTGTTTATTTGATCCTATACCAACAAAATTGTTTAAGGATCTTTGGCCCATTCTTGGGCCGACTGTGCTGGAAATTGTTAACCTTTCTTTAAACTCTGGATCTGTTCCAAATTGTTTTAAATCTGCAGTGGTTAAACCACTACTCAAGAAATCTAATCTTGATCCTGGTGTATTGAAAAAAATAGGCCAATATCAAATCGATCATTCTGCTCTAGAATTCTGGAATTGGTGGTTTCACGGCAGCTCATGGACTATCTTACTGAGAATGACCTTTTTGCGCCACTGCAGTCTGCTTTTAGAAAATATCACTCCACAGAAACAGCACTTATTAAAGTAGTTAATGATCTTCTGCGAGCAATGGACTTGGATACTACTACAGCATTGGTGTTGCTGGATCTCAGTGCTGCATTTGACAGAGTTGATCATCATATTCTACTTGATAGGCTAGAAAACTGTTTCGGGATTACTGGAACTGCTCTTGCGTGGTTGACGTCTTATCTGTCTGGTCGTTCCCACTGTGTTTTGTGCAATGACACTACCTCTGATTTTAGGGGCATGAAGTTCGGGGTTCCGCAGGGCTCCGTTCTGGGTCTCCTGCTTTTTTCCCTGTATATGGCACCCCTTGGGAACATTTTGCGGCGTTTTGGGGTTGCTTTTCATTGCTATGCTGATGACACTCAGTTGTATATGCCGATAGCTGCTGGAAATCCTGTCCACATAAAATCTTTACAGGACTGTCTCGCAGCAGTGAGAAGTTGGATGTCTAGCACCTTTCTACTTTTGAACTCTGATAAGACTGAAATGATGGTTCTTGGTCCAGCAAGACATCAGCATCAATTTGATCAGCTAGTGCTTAGCCTAGGTTCATGTGTTATACATCATACTGACAAAGTGAGGAACCTTGGGGTAATTTTTGATCCTACGTTGTCCTTTGACCTCCACATTAGGGACTTTACGAGGACTGCTTTCTTCCATCTAAGAAATATAGAAAATATTCATCCCATCCTGTCTATGGCTGATGCTGAGACTCTGATTCATGCTTTTGTTTCGCCTACAACCCCTGGCAATAATTATGGAATCACCGGCCTCTGAGGATGTTCATTCAGTTGTTTAATTTTGTAGAAAAAAAGCAGATCACAGACATGACACAAAACTAACGTCATTTCAAATGGCAACTTTCAGGCTTTAAGAAACACTATAAGAAATCAGGAAAAACAATTGTGGCAGTCAGTAACGGTTACTTTTTTAGACCAAGCAGAGGGGAAAAAAATATGGACTCACTCAATTCTGAGGAAAAAATTATGGAATCACCCTGTAAATTTTCATCCCCAAAACTAACACCTGCATCAAATCAGATCTGCTTGTTAGTCTGCATCTAAAAAGGAGTGATCACACCTTGGAGAGCTGTTGCACCAAGTGGACTGACATGAATCATGGCTCCAACATGAGAGATGTCAATTGAAACAAAGGAGGGGATTATCAAACTCTTAAAAGAGGGTAAATCATCACGCAATGTTGCAAAAGATGTTGGTTGTTCACAGTCAGCTGTGTCTAAACTCTGGACCAAATACAAACAACATGGGAAGGTTGTTAAAGGCAAACATACTGGTAGACCAAGGAAGACATCAAAGCGTCAAGACAGAAAACTTAAAGCAATATGTCTCAAAAATCGAAAATGCACAACAAAACAAATGAGGAACGAATGGGAGGAAACTGGAGTCAACGTCTGTGACCGAACTGTAAGAAACCACCTAAAGGAAATGGGATTTACATACAGAAAAGCTAAATGAAAGCCATCATTAACACCTAAACAGAAAAAAACAAGGTTACAATGGGCTAAGGAAAAGCAATCGTGGACTGTGGATGACTGGATGAAAGTCATATTCAGTGATGAATCTCGAATCTGCATTGGGCAAGGTGATGATGCTGGAACTTTTGTTTGGTGCCGTTCCAATGAGATTTATAAAGATGACTGCCTGAAGAGAACATGTAAATTTCCACAGTCATTGATGATATGGGGCTGCATGTCAGGTAAAAGTGCTGGGGAGATGGCTGTCATTACGTCATCAATAAATGCACAAGTTTACATTGATATTTTGGACAATTGAAAGGATGTTTGGGGATGATGAAATCATTTTTCAAGAGGATAATGCATCTTGCCATAGAGCAAAAACTGTGAAAACATTCCTTGCAAAAAGACACATAGGGTCAATGTCATGGCCTGCAAATAGTCCGGATCTTAATACAACTGAAAATCTTTGGAAGTTGAAGAAAATGGTCCATGACAAGGCTCCAACCTGCAAAGCTGATCTGGCAACAGCAATCAGAGAAAGTTGGAGCCAGATTGATGAAGAGTACTGTTTGTCACTCATTAAGTCCATGCCTCAGAGACTGCAAGCTGTTAGAAAAGCCAGAGGTGGTGCAACAAAATACTAGTGATGTGTTGGAGCGTTCTTTTGTTTTTCATGATTCTATCATTTTTTCCTCAGAATTGAGTGATTCCATATTTTTTTCCCTCTTCTTGGTCTAAAAAAGTAACCGTTACTGACTGCCACAATTATTTTTCCTGATTTCTTATAGTGTTTCTTAAAGCCAGAAAGTTGCCATTTGAAATGACTTTAGTTTTGTGTCATGTCTGTGATCTTCTTTTTTTCTACAAAATTAAACAACTGAATGAACATCCTCCGAGGTCGGTGATTCCATCATTTTTGCCAGGGGTTCTAGATTGGACTATTGTAATGCTTTATTTTCTGGTTTACCACAGTCCAACATCAGGGGTCTTCAACTGGTTCAAAATGCTGCTGCCAGACTTCTAACACAAAGCAGGAGGTTTGATCATATTACGCCTGTTCTGGCATCCCTTCACTGGCTTCCGGTCTCTTTGAGATCGGATTTTAAAGTATTACTATTGGCCTACAAAACTGTTCACAGACTGGCACCCTCCTATCTGTCCGGCCTGGTTGAGTCCTATGTGCCGGTTGGGGCTCTGTGTTCACAGGGTGCAGGACTATTGTGTGTCCCGAGGGTGAAGAAAAAGTCAGCGGGTTACAGAGCTTTCTATCACCGCGCCCCAGCTCTGGGGAATGATCTGCCTGCGTTGATACGACAGTCGGACTCTGTGGAGACTTTTAAAGCCAGGCTGAAGACACATTTGTTCTCCCTGTTTTATCATTAGTATTTTATATGATTGTGTGTCTTTTTTTATTCCTTTTATTTATTTTACTTTTTTTTACCTTTTTATGGTTACATTTTTTTTTATTGTTTTAATCTTATTTCATTTTATTCTGCTTTTAAATGTTTGTGAAGCACCTTGAGGCGATTACTCGTGATTTGGTGCTATATAAATTAATAAATTATTATATTATTATTATATGTCCAATTATCCAATTGTCCAGTTTTGTCCAATTTTTGGGTTTGAAACCATCAGCTGTATCTGACAACACTGATGTTTATGCTTGAGCACTGTGAGCAGAACATGGACAAGTTTGTGGGGAATAAACAGCAAAAAAATAAAGACACATGATGCGTGTCACTTTTAATAATTCCACTGTAAAGGTGATTTGTCATTTTTACCCGAGGCCATCAAATATGGCCATCAGGTATTGCATCGGCTTTGCGTCGGCTTTGCGTCTGTCTGTCCATCCGTCTGTCTGTGTTCTGCTTAAGTCCAGTCCTGTTACTGCCACAGTGTTCAAATTAACAGGGAAAATTCTTGGGACACAGACCTGGGACAAGTTTAAAGATGACTAACCTTGACCTGTTTTAAGAAGTATTTTAAGACGTTAAAATGTCACATTCTGTTTCAATCTGTTAAGTTTAGTTTTTGAATGGCAGGGGTGACAGCCAATCAGAGTAGAGCTACACCATGATGTCACAGCCTGGTTGCTAGCTGTAAACTGTTTCATTTGTGTGTAAATATAACCTTTTTGTCATATATTATGTAAAAGCTAGGGAGAAATAAACATGTCTAAAACTGAAAACATTGTTTTTGGAACCTTATAACAGCTCTGAAGTGATTTAAGACATTTAGTAGATGTTAGCATGCATGCTAACACCCGCTCACTTCCACTTTTTTCAAAAGTTCATGTTCATATATTATGTAAAAGCTAGCTACAAATAAACACTTCCAAAACTGAAAACAATGTTTTTGTGACCTGATAACACACCTATTGAGAGAGAGAGCCGGGGGGGGGGGGGGGGGGGGGGGGGGTTCTGCATTAGTATTGAATGTGTACAAATTGTACGTAACACAATAGGATCTTAATAATTACTTAAACAGCTGCAAATTATAAAGAGTACTCATACGGCTGCGGGTATTTTAGCATTGTGTTATATTATGTAGTTAATTAAGAAGTTGTAATTTTGTATAAATTAAAGTGTTTATTGTACATTTCAGAGGCGTTTGGTTGCAGTGTACATGTGCCTGTTACCCTCCTCTCCCAAAAGAAATGCTGCTGTCCAAATTGTTATGGACCTGACTGTATATGTCATGATGTCCCATAAAGATCAACTAGTTTAATTTAATACTCCATAAAATGAATTCCTCCTGTTACATTGTTACAGAAATATTGTTCAAATTGTGGAAATATGAACACGTCTGCAAAAATTCAAGCTACGCTTTGCAAATCACTCAGATATGCATTTTTGGAAAAGTTGGTACATTTAAGAATTCCAGGGTTGTTCTGTTATTTCTGATATACTTAGTCAGCCAAAGGTCACAGGAGATTACTTTATCTTTTTGATACATCAAAATATTTGAGTTCATTTCTAAGCGGTCAATAATTTAGCTTCTACTGAAGCTCAAGGTCATTTAGCTTTTCAAAATACAGTTCTGTGAGGTTTTTCTGCAAAACAATCCCTAAATTGAACATTACCTTACATTAAAGGGGTCGTATTATAAACCTTTTCAGGATGCTGATAGAGACTTTCATGTGTCTTAAAAATAGATATTATTAGCTATTCTAAATACCACTTGTAGCTACTGGGACAAAATTTTGATGCTGGCTTGTAACTGATTTTTCTCCATCCTTGGCAGACCCTCAATCTTTCCAACAAGTTTGCTCTAAATCGGATAAAAACTCTTGAGTTATTTTGTTCTGGATGGAGAGACAGATGGACAGAAAACAAACCCCCACATATGCTGCTGCTGTGTGGGGGTGTAATAAACCTGTTTTCATGTCTCTACAAAATGACCTGTTTTTGCACCTGTTGCTTTAAATGGAAAGGGGGCGTGGTCATTCCTCTGTTTTCAATTCAGTTTATTTAATTTATATATATATACTCAACAAAAATATAAACGCAACACTTTTGGTTTTGCTCCCATTTTGTATGAGATGAACTCAAAGATCTAAAACTTTTTCCACATACACAATATCACCATTTCCCTCAAATATTGTTCACAAACTAGTCTAAATCTGTCATAGTGAGCACTTCTCCTTTGCTGAGATAATCCATCCCACCTCACAGGTGTGCCATATCAAGATGCTGATTAGACACCATGATTAGTGCACAGATGTGCCTTAGACTGTCCACAATAAAAGGCCACTCTGAAAGGTGCAGTTTTGTTTTATTGGGGGGGGGGGATACCAGTCAGTATCTGGTGTGACCACCATTTGCCTCATGCAGTGCAACACATCTCCTTCGCATCATCCGTGAAGAGAATACCTCTCCAATGTGCCAAATGCCAGCGAATGTGAGCATTTGCCCACTCAAATCGGTTACGACGACGAACTGGAGTCAGGTCGAGACCCCGATGTGGACGACGAGCATGCAGATGAGCTTCCCTGAGATGGTTTCCGACAGTTTGTGCAGAAATTCTTTGGTTATGCAAACCGATTGTTCCAGCAGCTGTCCGAGTGGCTGGTCTCAGATGATCTTGGAGGTGAACATGCTGGATGTGGAGGTCCTGGGCTGGTGTGGTTACACGTGGTCTGCGGTTGTGAGGCTGGTTGGATGTACTGCCAAATTCTCTGAAACGACTTTGGAGATTTAGACTGGTTTGTGAACAATATTTGAGGGAAATGGTGATATTGTGTATGTGGAAAAAGATTTAGATCTTTGAGTTCATCTCATACAAAATGGGAGCAAAACCAAAAGTGTTGCGTTTATATTTTTGTTGAGTGTATATATATATATATATATATATATATATATATATATATATATATAGTGCCAAATCACAGCAAAGCTGCCTCAGGGTGATTCTTTTTTTTTTTTGCCTGTGCGGCACCTGTGGCTGAATCAGCTCAGGGGGTGTGTCTCACAGAGCAAGCAAGACTTCGCATATGTATTTCCATGACATATGTAACAGAAGTCTAAAATAAGGAATCTGAGGCCTAATGTTTGCTGATATCAGGACAAATTATTCATACTTAAATAGAATTCTGAGACTTTGAAATCTGGACTATATTTAAGCTGTATAATGTAGATAAAAACTGATGACACCTTTTAATGATCATATTATTGAAAGTCCCAGATTGGTTGAATTTATTCCATCCATTTTCTGTTCCTACTTATGGGTCATGGGGGGGGGGGGGGGGGGGGGGGGGCTGCAGCCTATCCCAGCACTCATAGGGCATGAGGCGGGGTGCACCCTGGACAGGACACCAGCCTGTCACAGGGCCACATACAGGCAGACAAACACATTCATACCTACGGACAATGTACAGTTTAACCTGCATGTCTCTGGATGAGGGAGGAAGCCGAGCACCCAGAGGGAACCCACGCAAACATGGGGACAACAGAAAGGCCACAGGTCAGAATCGAACCCACAACCTTTGTGCTGTGAGGCAGCAGTGCTAACCACTAAGCCAACGTGCTGCTGGTTGAACTTGTTGAAATTATTTGTAGAATCTGTTGACAGTTCTTATTAAGAACCTCCACAAAAGAAGGATCAGATCAAAATGAAATGATATCCAAAAAATATAGACATAAATAAGAAAATTAATAATTTATTAACTGTTTGTAGATGCAGTATTAAATGGACTGCATTTATATAGTGCTTTTCCATCTGCATCAGACACTCAAAGCGCTTTACAATTATGCCTCACATTCACCCCAATATCAGGGTGCTGCCATACAAGGCGCTCAATACACACCGGGAGCAACTAGGGGATTAAAGACCTTGCCCAAGGGCCCTTAGTGATTTTCCAGTCAGGCGAGGATTTGAACCCATGATCTTCTGGACTCAAGCCCAACACCTTAACCACTAGACCATCACCTCCCCTATTCATGTTCAGGAATATTTTATTAAATCTGCGACTTGAATAAAGTGCACATACTATTCCAGATGAAATATTAATGCATTCCAAAAATGTATTTTTTGTTGATGACTGACTCAGTTTTTTATTTACAGTAATTCTGAATCCTCTACAAATTAATGTTCATTTTTTTAATCATGATTTTGGATGGTTATGGCTTTCCTATTTACAGTGTACTTAGTGTGAACTTCATCCCAATTTAAATCTTGTCTTTTCATATCTTTTATTGTGTTTTTATTGTTATTCTCGCTGCGCAGGGTGTTTATAGATCTGTTAAGTCCATTTTGTTTCCATGCCACATTACAGACTATCCGTCTTTGTGTCTCACCATTTTATATGTTTTAACTGTGTGCAACATAAAATAAATCCCTGCTTCTGCATTTTAAGGCTGGTGAATCTTTGCTGACAACTCTGCGCCGTAACAGAAAGCCCTTTTCTCCTTTTTGCATACACATGAAAGAGGGGGAATTTCCGCAGAGGATGGATTTACAACTTTATCCTCACATGATTAATATTACACAGCGAGGTCTTTGTACAGGAAGCAGCATGTCTAATTACGGTCCAACTGTGTCTGAACGAAAGCAAACATGATGCCAAAGGCTGCCAGCGTGGAGTCGCGCTGACACGTCACACATGGTGGGTGCAGGGGTGATGTCATCGCCACCCAGATTTCACGAGGCTAAGTCCTCGACTGATTGAGCAACAGCAGAACTGGGGTTCGCGGTGTTCTTCCAGCTGGCATCTGGACTCCTGAAACACGGGCATATGGGATTTAACTTCAATAAAAGCCAACAAGGATGTTTTTCAAGGTTGTCGACTAAACACATAATGATACCGATGACCTCACTGATGATGACTACAGTATGTTCACAGATTCTTCAACCTCTCCCTCTTTAGAAGAATTTCAGGGACTCTGCATCTTCCCACGATTCCCTGAGCCTCGTATATCTCAGCACAGACATTTAAGAGTTTGCTCGCCAGGCCGGCTGTAAGTCATCCTGTCTATCACCACCAAGCCATTTGATTTTCGACTGTTACTTATAAACCAGAACAGCGTTTTTATGATTAACGGAGAGATGGCGAAACAGCTGAAAGCGGCCTGTACACAGTTTCACCCTCATGTTTTGGGGTTTTTGTCTTTCGGAGATGATGTAAATAGGGACGTACAAATCCAATCACAGAAGTCTGAATCAGACCTGATTAAGGCATTTTCTTTTTTTATCAGTATTGTATTAATTAAATGTCTTCCCTCTGCTTCATAAGCTTGGTGATGACTTTGCTAACAGCCACCGCTCTATCAGTGCTTACAGCTCACTCTTCAGCAGCACCTCAGTGCACATTTTAAAAGCATATTTATGCTCTGCTTCACTTCTGACGTATCGCATGTGGTGCTCTGCTTACTGGCCAATCAGGTAGCGCTTTCCACATGAATATGTGTTTGAGTTTTTCTCATGATCTGTGTTTTCCTTCTACAAACAGGCACTGTACAGGACAGAAGGGTGAGGGATTGGAATCTCCTACATTATTGTGCAAAGGTTGTATGCATCCCAGAGTTATAGTAAAAGTGTTTGATGCCCCATTCCCTTCTTTATTGGCATGTCAATACGAAATCATTTCCAAAAAAGTGAGCTATATTTTTTATTCAATAATAATAATAATAGTAATTTCTTTGTAAGTGTACCAGCCAGTGGAATACCACACAAACACACTTGCAAATGATTGTGTAATATTACAAGGATTGTAAAACACAATTACACAAACTTTAAGTCGTGTTATCTTTAAAATACACTCAACAAAAATATAGACACAACACTTTTGGTTTTGCTCCCATTTTGTATGAGATGAACTCAAAGATCTAAAACTTTTTCCACATACACAATATCACCATTTCCCTCAAATATTGTTCACAAACCAGTCTAAATCTGTGATAGTGAGCACTTCTCCTTTGCTGAGATAATCCATCCCACCTCACAGGTGTGCCATATCAAGATGCTGATTAGACACCATGATTAGTGCACAGGTGTGCCTTAGACTGCCCACAATAAAAGGCCACTCTGAAAGGTGCAGTTTTATCACACAGCACAATGCCACAGATGTCGCAAGATTTGAGGGAGCGTGCAGTTGGCATGCTGACAGCAGGAATATCAACCAGAGCTGTTGCTCGTGTATTGAATGTTCATTTCTCTACCATAAGCCGTCTCCAAAGGCGTTTCAGAGAATTTGGCAGTACATCCAACCAGCCTCACAACCGCAGACCACGTGTAACCACACCAGCCCAGGACCTCCACATCCAGCATGTTCACCTCCAAGATCGTCTGAGACCAGCCACTCGGACAGCTGCTGAAACAATCGGTTTGCATAACCAAAGAATTTCTGCACAAACTGTCAGAAACCGTCTCAGGGAAGCTCATCTGCATGCTCGTCGTCCTCATCCGGGTCTCGACCTGACTCCAGTTCATCGTCGTAACCGACGAGAGTGGGCAAATGCTCACATTCGCTGGCATTTGGCACGTTGGAGAGGTGTTCTCTTCACGGATGAATCCCGGTTCACACTGTCAATCAATCAATCAATCAATTTTTTTTATATAGCGCCAAATCACAACAAACAGTTGCCCCAAGGCGCTTTATATTGTAAGGCAAGGCCATACAATAATTATGTAAAACCCCAACGGTCAAAACGACCCCCTGTGAGCAAGCACTTGGCTACAGTGGGAAGGAAAAACTCCCTTTTAACAGGAAGAGACCTACAGCAGAACCAGGCTCAGGGAGGGGCAGTCTTCTGCTGGGACTGGTTGGGGCTGAGGGAGAGAACCAGGAAAAAGACATGCTGTGGAGGGGAGCAGAGATCGATCACTAATGATTAAATGCAGAGTGGTGCATACAGAGCAAAAAGAGAAAGAAACAGTGCATCATGGGAACCCCCCAGCAGTCTACGTCTATAGCAGCATAACTAAGGGATGGTTCAGGGTCACCTGATCCAGCCCTAACTATAAGCTTTAGCAAAAAGGAAAGTTTTAAGCCTAATCTTAAAAGTAGAGAGGGTGTCTGTCTCCCTGATCTGAATTGGGAGCTGGTTCCACAGGAGAGGAGCCTGAAAGCTGAAGGCTCTGCCTCCCATTCTACTCTTACAAACCCTAGGAACTACAAGTAAGCCTGCAGTCTGAGAGCGAAGCGCTCTATTGGGGTGATATGGTACTACGAGGTCCCTAAGATAAGATGGGACCTGATTATTCAAAACCTTATAAGTAAGAAGAAGAATTTTAAATTCTATTCTAGAATTAACAGGAAGCCAATGAAGAGAGGCCAATATAGGTGAGATATGCTCTCTCCTTCTAGTCCCCGTCAGTACTCTAGCTGCAGCATTTTGAATTAACTGAAGGCTTTTTAGGGAACTTTTAGGACAACCTGATAATAATGAATTACAATAGTCCAGCCTAGAGGAAATAAATGCATGAATTAGTTTTTCAGCATCACTCTGAGACAAGACCTTTCTGATTTTAGAGATATTGCGTAAATGCAAAAAAGCAGTCCTACATATTTGTTTAATATGCGCTTTGAATGACATATCCTGATCAAAAATGACTCCAAGATTTCTCACAGTATTACTAGAGGTCAGGGTAATGCCATCCAGAGTAAGGATCTGGTTAGACACCATGTTTCTAAGATTTGTGGGGCCAAGTACAATAACTTCAGTTTTATCTGAGTTTAAAAGCAGGAAATTAGAGGTCATCCATGTCTTTATGTCTGTAAGACAATCCTGCAGTTTAGCTAATTGGTGTGTGTCCTCTGGCTTCATGGATAGATAAAGCTGGGTATCATCTGCGTAACAATGAAAATTTAAGCAATACCGTCTAATAATACTGCCTAAGGGAAGCATATATAAAGTGAATAAAATTGGTCCTAGCACAGAACCTTGTGGAACTCCATAATTAACTTTAGTCTGTGAAGAAGATTCCCCATTTACATGAACAAATTGTAATCTATTAGACAAATATGATTCAAACCACCGCAGCGCAGTGCCTTTAATACCTATGGCATGCTCTAATCTCTGTAATAAAATTTTATGGTCAACAGTATCAAAAGCAGCACTGAGGTCTAACAGAACAAGCACAGAGATGAGTCCACTGTCCAAGGCCATAAGAAGATCATTTGTAACCTTCACTAATGCTGTTTCTGTACTATGATGAATTCTAAAACCTGACTGAAACTCTTCAAATAGACCATTCCTCTGCAGATGATCAGTTAGCTGTTTTACAACTACCCTTTCAAGAATTTTTGAGAGAAGAGGAAGGTTGGAGATTGGCCTATAATTAGCTAAGATAGCTGGGTCAAGTGATGGCTTTTTAAGTAATGGTTTAATTACTGCCACCTTAAAAGCCTGTGGTACATAGCCAACTAACAAGATAGATTGATCATATTTAAGATCGAAGCATTAAATAATGGTAGGGCTTCCTTGAGCAGCCTGGTAGGAATGGGGTCTAATAAACATGTTGATGGTTTGGATGAAGTAACTAATGAAAATAACTCAGACAGAACAATCGGAGAGAAAGAGTCTAACCAAATACCGGCATCACTGAAAGCAGCCAAAGATAACGATACGTCTTTGGGATGGTTATGAGTAATTTTTTCTCTAATAGTAAAATTTGTTAGCAAAGAAAGTCATGAAGTCATTACTAGTTAAAGTTAATGGAATACTCAGCTCAATAGAGCTCTGACTCTTTGTCAGCCTGGCTACAGTGCTGAAAGAAACCTGGGGTTGTTCTTATTTTCTTCAATTAGTGATGAGTAGAAAGATGTCCTAGCTTTACGGAGGGCTTTTTTTATAGAGCAACAGACTCTTTTTCCAGGCTAAGTGAAGATCTTCTAAATTAGTGAGATGCCATTTCCTCTCCAACTTACGGGTTATCTGCTTTAAGCTACGAGTTTGTGAGTTATACCACGGAGTCAGACACTTCTGATTTAAAGCTCTCTTTTTCAGAGGAGCTACAGCATCCAAAGTTGTCTTCAATGAGGATGTAAAACTATTGACGAGATACTCTATCTCCCTTACAGAGTTTAGGTAGCTACTCTGCACTGTGTTGTTATATGGCATTAGAGAACATAAAGAAGGAATCATATCCTTAAACCTAGTTACAGCGCTTTCTGAAAGACTTCTAGTGTAATGAAACTTATTCCCTACTGCTGGGTAGTCCATCAGAGTAAATGTAATGTTATTAAGAAATGATCAGACAGAAGGGAGTTTTCAGGGAATACTGTTAAGTCTTCTATTTCCATACCATAAGTCAGAACAAGATCTAAGATATGATTAAAGTGGTGGGTGGACTCATTTACTTTTGAGCAAAGCCAATAGAGTCTAATAATAGATTAAATGCAGTGTTGAGGCTGTCATTCTCAGCATCTGTGTGGATGTTAAAATCGCCCACTATAATTATCTTATCTGAGCTAAGCACTAAGTCAGACAAAAGGTCTGAAAATTCACAGAGAAACTCACAGTAACGACCAGGTGGACGATAGATAATAACAAATAAAACTGGATTTTGGGACTTCCAATTTGGATGGACAAGACTAAGAGACAAGCTTTCAAATGAATTAAAGCTCTGTCTGGGTTTTTGATTAATTAATAAGCTGGAATGGAAGATTGCTGCTAATCCTCCGCCCCGGCCCGTGCTACGAGCATTCTGACAGTTAGTGTGACTCGGGGGTGTTGACTCATTTAAACTAACATATTCATCCTGCTGTAACCAGGTTTCTGTAAGGCAGAATAAATCAATATGTTGATCAATTATTATATCATTTACCAACAGGGACTTAGAAGAGAGAGACCTAATGTTTAATAGACCACATTTAACTGTTTTAGTCTGTGGTGCAGTTGAAGGTGCTATATTATTTTTTCTTTTTGAATTTTTATGATTAAATAGATTTTTGCTGGTTATTGGTAGTCTGGGAGCAGGCACCGTCTCTACGGGGATGGGGTAATGAGGGGATGGCAGGGGAGAGAAGCTGCAGAGAGGTGTGTAAGACTACAACTCTGCTTCCTGGTCCCAACCCTGGATAGTCACGGTTTGGAGGATTTAAGAAAATTGGCCAGATTTCTAGAAATGAGAGCTGCTCCATCCAAAGTGGGATGGATGCCGTCTCTCCTAACAAGACCAGGTTTTCCCCAGAAGCTTTGCCAATTATCTATGAAGCCCACCTCATTTTTTGGACACCACTCAGACAGCCAGCAATTCAGGAGAACATGCGGCTAAGCATGTCACTCCCGGTCCGATTGGGGAGGGCCCAGAGAAAACTACAGAGTCCGACATTGTTTTTGCAAAGTTACACACCGATTTAATGTTAATTTTAGTGACCTCCGATTGGCGTAACCGGGTGTCATTACTGCCGACGTGAATTACAATCTTACCAAATTTACGCTTAGCCTTAGCCAGCAGTTTCAAATTTCCTTCAATGTCGCCTGCTCTGGCCCCCGGAAGACAATTGACTATGGTTGCTGGTGTCGCTAACTTCACATTCTCAAAACAGAGTCGCCAATAACCAGAGTTTGATCCTCGGCGGGTGTGTCGCCGAGTGGGGAAAAACGGTTAGAGATGTGAACGGGTTGGTGGTGTACACGGGGCTTCTGTTTAGGGCTACGCTTCCTCCTCACAGTCACCCAGTCGGCCTGCTTTCCCGGCTGCTCGGGATCTGCCAGGGGGGAACTAACGGCGGCTAAGCTACCTTGGTCTGCACCGACTACAGGGGCCTGGCTAACTGTAGAATTTTCCACGGTGCGGAGCCGAGTCTCCAATTCGCCCAGCCTGGCCTCCAAAGCTACGAATAAGCTACACTTATTACAAGTACCATTACTGCTAAAGGAGGCCGAGGAATAACTAAACATTTCACACCCAGAGCAGAAAAGTGCGGGAGAGACAGGAGAAGCCGCCATGCTAAATCGGCTAAGAGCTAGTAGCTACGCTAAGCTAGCGGATTCCTAAAAACACGCAAAGTGAATAATGTGTAAATAATTTATAGGTGATTCAGCAGAAGGAGTGCTTTAGTTAAGGCACGTAAAGATTACACTGGGAAACAAATCGTAATCTAGATAACTAGATCAATCTAACTGTGCAGAGTAAACAGCTAACAGATACAGAAAAACACCGCTGTGCTCCGGAACAGGAAGTGATACAATACCGCAGTGAGAGCCAACCACCAGTAGAGGCCTAAACAGGCGCCTCTCAGCTGAACGCCAGAGAAAAGGCGTTCTCTGCGTTCTCTGCCATCTGCCCTGTCCAGGGCAGATGGCAGACAGCGTGTGTGGCGTCGTGTGGGTGAGCGGTTTTCTGATGTCAGTGTTGTGGATTGAGTGGCCCATGGTGGCGGTGGGGTTATGGTATGGCCAGGCGTCTGTTATGGACGAAGAACACAGGTGCATTTTATTGATGGCATTTTCAATGCACAGAGATACCGTGACGAGATCCTGAGGCCCATTGTTGTGCCATACATCCAAGAACATCACCTCATGTTGCAGCAGGATAATGCACGGCCCCATGTTGCAAGGATCTGTACACAATTCTTGGAAGCTGAAAATGTCTTCACTATCACAGATTTAGACTGGTTTGTGAACAATATTTGAGGGAAATGGTGATATTGTGTATGTGGAAAAAGTTTTAGATCTTTGAGTTCATCTCATACAAAATGGGAGCAAAACCAAAAGTGTTGCGTTTATATTTTTGTTGAGTGTAGTTTGTGAGGTCATGTGACTTATGCTCTGATGCAACTTATATACTGAAACATCACACCTAATGTTCCAGTGTTCCACACCCAGTGAACCCAATGTTCATATCGATTATCATCACAGTAGAAATTCAATACTCATTTAATTTATTTATGCATATTTATCATCTTTTCATACTTGTAATGCTTTTATGATGCATTAAATTTGCCTAAAACGTTTTGCACAGTACTGTATATTATAGACACACACACTCATCTTCAACCGCTTAGTCCATTTAAGGGTTGCGGGGGGCTGGAGCCTATCCCAGCAGTCATAGAGTGTGAGGCGGGGGACACCCAGGACAGGACGCCATTTTTTAAAGATTCCAATCCACCTAACTGCATGTCTTTGGATGTGGGAGGAAACCGGTGCATCCAGAGGAAACCCACGCAAACATGGGGAGACCATGCAAACTCCACACAGATAGGCCACAGGCTGGAATTGAACCCATGACCTCCTAGCTGTGAGGCAATAGTGCTAACCACTAAACCACCGTGCTGCCATATTATAGACATTTGTCACATAATAATAATAATAATAGTAATAATAATAATAATAATAATAATAATAATAATAATAAGGATGAATGTATTGTTAACATTTAAAATACATCCACCATTTCTTTTCATCCATTCAGTCAATATTATGCTGAGTGTTCTAGTTTTACTACAACAGTGCTGTAGTAAGCGGAACTGATAAGAGCTGTAAAAAATTCCATTTGTTTATTTTGTAAAAATAAATCAAATAAAATATTAAGGAACAGCTTGGTTTCAACTGTCAAGCATAGCCATTGGATTGACCTTAAAGCTAGAGTTGGTAGTCCTGGAGAGCTAGCAAGAGAGCTAGGAAGATGTAGCACCTCCTCTAGGTTCCATCCCCTACCCCGTCAGTGCTCCGTTCAAAGCCATGGCCCCACAAACTTGAACGCGCACATACAGAGATGCTAACGTTAGCTTTTGGGCTAATATGAGCTACAAAAGTAGCCAAGTTGGCAAATCTTATATGAAAATAACAAATCCCCCCAAAGCAAAAGTAATTACCTGTCCAACAGAAAGAGAGCAACCTCTGCATCACTTTTCAGGCCCTTCACATGCCTCAGTTGTTTCCACCGAGAAAATGCTGCACCGATGTTGACTCTCGTCTGACCTCTTGCTTTATCCCGAGCCTTTTTCATTGCAGCCTTTTCTGCCTCCGGCTTTCTTTTCCTTGGCTTTCTATCAGGGTGAGCCGTTAAACGTAACGGCGGAAGTGGTAGTTTCAGCTGTATTCCCTCTGCCATTGTACCGAAGTGAACTTCTTCGGTGAAATGAGATGAGTGTGTACACGCGGAGAAGGGAGGGACAGAGGGGGGCGTTGAGCCTGGTGACGTGAGCAGGAAGAACTAGACATGAAGGCATCTGTTTGGTTTTTTGAGAGCGCACCGCAGGGCTTATATTGATCCTACAGCTGCTACAGATGTCTGATTTTTTTTCATTCCTTTTTCTGAAAACATAATGTATTGACTACTGTTAGGATAGACGGACCATTTCACCCAATATAACAAAAAGTGTTTCCGAACACACTTACCTACTCTAGCTGTAAGGTGTATGCAGTTTGCTGTGTGCAAATGTAATATCTAGTAGTATCGGTTCAAGAGTTACTTTCAGCAGATGATCAATATTAAATGACTCGGTTTGGGATCAGGGCAAAAGAACTTGATTGGGAAATCCCCAGTAGCGTATGTTCTGTTTCTCATTATGATGATAATCCAGGTCTTCACAGGAAATCTAAGTATTCGTGGTCATCCTCGCATGTAAACATCAGGTTGTGGTTTTCTGTCTTTATTTCTCGAAGCTTGTTTTTAATACAGTATCTGTTGTAGACGAATGGGAGTGTGGTGTTTTTTTCTGATGCACCTGTGAAAAGTCGTTGATTCTAAAGTGTCAAAATAAGTCATGTTCAATCCAAAAACGTTTAAGTTGTCAAGGACATATTTTCCTCCCTCTCATATCCTGACAAACATTGACTCAGCAGTTGTCTGCTGTATTTTCAGTGCTGGTATCTCGCACTTCCCCCCTCAGACCATTTTAAAGTTGTAGAAAGTGGTCATTTTGTGTGTCTGTTGGAGGCAAACATTGTGGGAAACCTGAAGACATTTTGTCCTCTGTGGTCTCCTCTTCCTGTCCGTTGAGTCTGAGAAAAGCATTAACTATTTCTTTTGATTATTTTAAACCTTTTGTGCAGATCAGAAATATGTCAGTTAAAACGGACATATTACAGATGTCTTACTGTAAAAACAGATAAAAGCCCAAATACCCTATTGGTAACTGGGAAGACCTTTTTTAATGTAATGACCAGATGCCATGAATGGGCCATGTCAGGCCTGGGAGCATTTTGGCGTTGTCGCTGCTTCCACCACTGTGGGTCCTGAATGGCAACCACCCAGCCAGACAGCAGGTCCAGCCCCAACTCTCAAAAGTAGCCATCTGCCTGCCTCAGTCAGGTGATTATATGGATGCTCCTTGGCCTTTTCCCGTTGCTGGGGCCCTCAAAATTGGGTCTCCCTATTTAACCATTCGTTTAACACAAAGTCATTTGAGCAGTACCCAAGAATCCTCTGAATGGACCAAGTACCAAAGCATCCGGTCATCGCTGTAGGTCACTGGTTAGCATCGTATTCTCACGCAACCTAACCATAAGCCAGGATGCTCCGGGACTCTGAAGACATGGACCTTTATTCTCCTGCAAAGGTATTGTTGTCACCAAACACCTCTCTCCAAAGATGACACCTCATGACTCCATATGCTGTTTGTCTGTTGCTCTCAAGTGTTGAACTTTGAGACATGAGTGATGCTGCTAAGATAAGTGGAACGACAACATTTTGTCTCCCCACTTATCTTAGCAGTATCACTCATGTCTCAAAATTAAACACTTTGAATGCATACAGACACACCTGTGATGGATGAACATAGTAAATCCTGTGTAGCCTGGATCTTAGTCTTGATGCAAGATAATCATGACCTGAGACATTCTCCACTCATCTTTGGAAGTGCTGCAGTCCGTATCCATTGGTCTCCACAATCGTAGCCAACACCCAGTCCATGGAAGTGCTGGTGTGACCCAGAACACATCCCTCATGGAAACCACAACTCACCGGGAAGAAGTCAGAGAGTCTATCCTCACTCCACATAGCACTTACAGTACCTGTGAATCGGCCGGATATGATGTCCAGCAACTTATTCCACAAATTTCCAGGACATCCCAGAGAGCAGGCAGGTCAGTTGTCAAAAGGCTGCAAAAATCAACATAAGTTGCAAAGACACATCAAAGATATTCACGGTTGCGTTCAGTGAATGTGTTCAGTCAAGTCCAACTGGGACTGAATCTTGTAAAAGAAATAGTTTGATAATTTTCAAACTTGGCTTTATTTTTGGTTGTCATATTTTCATTCGGGATAAAAATTAATTAAACAAGTGCATTATTTATTCATGATGCAAGCATTGTTGCAGAAAGCAGAAGCTAAACAGTTAATTCTGACATGCGCATGTAGTGCTCTGTAACACCCAGTCCCTTCTCAGGAGTTAACTTGCAATGACTCAATGGACAGCAGACATTGGGGAAGCCAGCTAGGCTAAAGTAAGCAGCTAACTGTATAGACTGTGTTGGCATATTGCAAAGAGTGCAGACAGGTTTGCTGGGTGTGTCTCATGAAGAAAGCAGGATATCAACCATGGACTAATATGACACATGTCACAGAGGTTTAAAACAAACCATTTCAAACCTAAAATGTAGTAAAATAGTGGCAGACTTTCTCCATGCACAGTTATACAACTGTTGGAATTTGGAACTGTTGGAAAAGTACAACTCAGGGCAACTCACTGCGGAACAGCTCAGATGAGCAAACCACGAAAACATCGAGCCTTCAGACAGGCGTGCATGATGCCGCTGTGACGGTTCATGCACGCGGGAACACAGTGCGAGCAGCTGCGCGATGTGTAAACACATCATGCAGCTGCTGTGGAAATAAAAAAATAAATAAATACATGCCACCCACAGGATACGAACCTGCACTTTCTGAAAGCTCTGATTGCCAGCCAGAAACTTTTCCAGCTACCATCGCTGTCCTGTAAAAGGTGCGGGAAAATGCCTGATATCAAGAAGGACAGGGACGTATTTAAAAAAAATAAAACGACACACCATATAAAAACGCCACATTTTATTGAATACCTCTTATGAAGTGGGCAATACAAATATGAACCGTTTTTTCTTCTGTAGATGACCCATGGTCACAGACATACAGTCATGAAATGACATGAATGAGAAGCAGGACGCTCTTATCATATCCACATCTGCTGAGGGTGTGTCCAGCCGGCCCGGCATGCGTGTCCTACCCGACACGCATGTCTTGTGCACGGTGCACCGCAGGACAGACACCGCGTCATGTGGAACAGAGCTCACGTGGGTGATGTGACATGCAGATCGCCCGGTGCATGTTATCATCTGACAGTCCATTTCACCTGGGGTAGCCTGTCAGTGTGCGCGGTGTGTGTGGTGTGCGCGCGCTCGCTACAGCCCATTGCAACAGTTATATATTGATCTCTGCTCCCCTCCACAGCATGTCTTTTTCCTGGTTCTCTCCCTCAGCCCCAACCAGTCCCAGCAGAAGACTGCCCCTCCCTGAGCCTGGTTCTGCTGGAGGTTTCTTCCTGTTAAAAGGGAGTTTTTCCTTCCCACTGTAGCCAAGTGCTTGCTTACAGGGGGTCGTTTTGACCGTTGGGGTTTTACATAATTATTGTATGGCCTTGCCTTACAATATAAAGCGCCTTGGGCAACTGTTTGTTGTGATTTGGCGCTATATAAAAAAAAATTGATTGATTGATATATGTTTCTATGTATGTCCATGTGAGGGCAGCAAGCAGATGCACTTGCGTCACAGTGGACAGTTGTTAGTTATGTCTGTCCAAATGTCTGTTCCAAACACAGTACGTGTTCCCCAGCCATGACGTCCAGAACCACAGATGCTCCACAGCCACTCCTGTCGGCCGAACACACCCCCTGTCAGTTCGCGTGCACACCAACGTGTCACTGTGTCCTGTTTGCAAAGCCACACTCATGGGGGCACTTAGACAAATTTTACATCCAGCTCGACAGTGATCATCTGCTGACTGTTGTTGTGGTAATAGCACGAATGGCCACACATTTCCTAAGTGCCATGCGAGCGGTGTTAGATGTTCATGTGTGTCACCTTGAATTTGGCCGAAACCTGCAGCGATAGGGTTCGATGGGCTCTCACAGCGCCCACTCTGTCTTTCAGCTGCTGGTGTGCACAGATAGTTGTAGCAACAGGTGTACGAGATGTTGGAGGAAGCTACGATTTTACATGTTTTGCACACGATTCCTGCTTCATGCGCAATTTGACCAAATTTGCACTATGTGTGAAGGAGCCCTTATGTTGGTCAAACCTAATGTTTGCACATTATGACCCCTTTAAGATAATTCAGTGATGTCTCATGCGCGAGTAAGTCTTATCATAGCTACTTTTTTCCTGATTTGTCCAATCCTGCTAAAATATTCTTCACTGTATTTGAGAAGATCTGTCTTTGTGGCACACCGTCTCGCTGTGTCAGTGACCGACATGCCATCTCTGTGCTGTGTTGTGTGTCCGTGGTTATTGTCGCCTGAGGCCCAGTCATCCCTACCACATAATAGGGGTCACACACAGATCATTGCTTTTGCCAAAGGCCCCGACATCAACACTGAGTGACCCAGGCAGGACGGTGGTGCAGCGGCTGGTCGGTGACGGATCAGGAAATAACGCCAATATCATTGGCTCCATCGTTACTGTTATAGAAAGGAATATTTTCTTGTATCCATAGAAATGAGATGTATTTCTCCTGTTTGCTGTTTTTGGTAAGATGAAACCTTGTTAGGATGAGAGGAAATGGTCAGGTTGGAGGAGTTAATGGCAGTGACTTCCTTCTTTCTTTCTTTTTTCGAGGTTGCCACAGCAGATCTGCATGTTGATTTGCCACAGGTTTTCATGCCAGATGCCCTTCTTGATGCAACTCCACATTAGTTGGCCACCACAGCTGCCCAAGTCTGGAGTAGTTAACTGTGCTAAAATCACATCTGTTTGATAAGAATCCCACCATAAAATTTCCCGTTGTATTCCTGTAACTCCTCCTGAAATGACTGTTGGCTCCACCAAAGCAGTCGTGCTTCTGTTTTTTTTTTTTGTTGTTCCTTTTTTATGAAACTTGTAGCTTGCCTGGCCTGCAGTAGAAACTGGGCCAAATCTGCATAGAGAGCCATGAAATTTTTAAACAATATTCCACATCGCATGATAGTGTGTTTTAGTAATGAACTGTTTTTTGATAGGCTTGGAAAAAAAAAAGTCTGGATGTGGACTTTTTCAAGAATTTCTTGAAGAATTATGTAAGATAAGATCAACTTTATTTATCCCAGAGTAAATTATTTTGCCAGGATACCGAAACAGTAAACGGTGAACAGTTTTGTTGTTGTTTTTTTTACAATAAGTATGACAAATTTACATGAAATGACTGGAAGACATTTGCACAAGATGTTGATAATATTGCACATGACTCTGAGTAACTGAATAACTCTGTTGATTATGGATTCATCCTGCAGAAGGGGGAAATTACAACCCCTGGCAATAATTATGGAATCACCGGCCTCGGAGGATGTTCATTCAGTTGTTTAATTTTGTAGAAAAAAAGCAGATCACAGACATGACACAAAACTAAAGTCATTTCAAATGGCAACTTTCTGGATTTAAGAAACACTATAAGAAATCAGGAAAAAAATTGTGGCAGTCAGTAACGGTTACTTTTTTAGACCAAGCAGAGGGAAAAAAATATGGAATCACTCAATTCTGAGGAATAAATTATGGAATCACCCTGTAAATTTTCATCCCCAAAACTAACACCTGCATCAAATTAGATCTGCTCGTTAGTCTGCATCTGAAAGGAGTGATCACACCTTGGAGAGCTGTTGCACCAAGTGCACTGACATGAATCATGGCTCCAACACGAGAGATGTCAATTGAAACAAAGGAGAGGATTATCAAACTCTTAAAAGAGGGTAAATCATCACGCAATGTTGCAAAGATGTTGGTTGTTCACAGTCAGCTGTGTCTAAACTCTGGACCAAATACAAACATGGGAAGGTTGTTAAAGGCAAACATACTGGTAGACCAAGGAAGACATCAAAGCATCAAGACAGAAAACTTAAAGCAATATGTCTCAAAAATCGAAAATGCACAACAAAACAAATGAGGAGGAAACTGGAGTCAATGTCAGTGAGCGAACTGTAAAAACCGCCTAAAGGAAATGGGATTTACATACAGAAAAGCTAAACAAAAGCCATCATTAACACCTAAACAGAAAAAAACAAGGTTACAATGGGCTAAAGAAAAGCAGTCGTGGACTGTGGATGACTGGATGAAAGTCATATTCAGTGATGAATCTCGAATCTGCATTGGGCAAGGTGATGATGCTGGAACTTTTGTTTGGTGCCGTTCCAATGAGATTTCTAAAGATGACTGCCTGAAGAGAACATGTAAATTTCCACAGTCATTGATGATATGCGGCTGCATGTCAGGTAAAGGCACTGGGGAGATGGCTGTCATTACATCATCAATAAATGCACAAGTTTACGTTGATATTTTAGACACTTTTCTTATCGCATCAATTGAAAGGATGTTTGGGGATGATGAAATCATTTTTCAAGATGATAATGCATCTTGCCATAGAGCAAAAAACGGTGAAAACATTCCTTGCAAAAAGACACATAGGGTCAATGTCATGGCCTGCAAATAGTCCGGATCTTAATCCAATTGAAAATCTTTGGTGGAAGTTGAAGAAAATGGTCCATGACAAGGCTCCAACCTGCAAAGCTGATCTGGCAACAGCAATCAGAGAAAGTTGGAGCCAGATTGATGAAGAGTACTGTTTGTCACTCATTAAGTCCATGCCTCAGAGACTGCAAGCTGTTAGAAAAGCCAGAGGTGGTGCAACAAAATACTAGTGATGTGTTGGAGCGTTCTTTTGTTTTTCATGATTCCATCATTTTTTTCCTCAGAATTGAGTGATTCCATATTTTTTTCCCTCTGCTTGGTCTAAAAAAGTAACCGTTACTGACTGCCACAATTATTTTTCCTGATTTCTTATAGTGTTTCTTAAAGCCAGAAAGTTGCCATTTGAAATGACTTTAGTTTTGTGTCATGTCTGTGATCTGCTTTTTTTCTACAAAATTAAACAACTGAATGAACATCCTCCGAGGCCGGTGATTCCATCATTTCTACCAGGGGTTGTATACAGTCTGATTGTTACAGGTAGGAAAGACCTCCTGTGGCATTCTGCGGTGCACTTCAGTGGCCTCAGTCTGTGGCTGAAGGTGCTCTGACTGGATGTTAGGGGGCATGCAGGGAGTGGAAGGTGTTGTCCAGGATGCTGAGCAGTTTCCTCAACATCCTCCTCTCTGACACCTCCACCACAGACATCAGCTCAACCCCCAGGACAGAGCCAGCTCTCCTGGTGAGCTTGTTGAGTCTGTTTGTGTCAGCTGCCTTCAGCCTGCTACCTCAGCACACAACAGCGTAGAAGATGATGCTTTAATGTAAGATTGGCTGTTTTGGGTACTAGTGAAGGTGTTTTTTTTCTGTGTTTGTTTGCACATTTCATCTATAACATATCCAAAAATATTAATGAGGCTTTGTTTCGCCTTCAGATTGCTTGTTTTGGCTTTTCAATGATATAAACCAGAAAATAGTAGGATATTCTGTCATTGTAGGAAACCAGACAATGTTTGTGATATTTGCACCATAAAGAATAATTTACTGTTTAAAAAAAATTCTGATTGTTCAAACTCTCATTGTTGCAACACTCTTTCCACCTACTGGGGAGGTGATGGTCTAGTGGTTTAGCAGTGGGCTTGAGACTAGAGGATCTTTGGTTCAAACGCCCACTAAACTGAGAAAACCACTAAGGCCCCTTTCGCAAGGTCCTTAATCCCCAAGTTGCTCCTGATGTGTAGTGAGCGTCTTGTGTAGTAGCACCCTGACATTGGGGTGTGTAAATGTGAGGCATTAGTGTAAAGCTCTTTGACCCTCTGATATAGATAGAAAAAGTACTCTGTACAAAGATTGTTCAATATCATGGTTTAGGGGTAGGATACAAAAAGCTATCTCAGAGATTTCAGCTGTCAGTTTCCACAGGCACAGTACTAGTTAAGTGGCAGGCCAAGAAAAATCTCAGATAAACTGAAGCAAAGGATGGTAAGAACAGTCATAGTCAACCCACAGACCTGCTCCAAAGACCTACAACATGATCTTGCTGCAGATAGTGTCTCTGTGCATTGTTCAACTATACAGGGCACTTTGCACAAAGACCTGCTGTATGATGCTGTAATGCAGACAACGCCTTTTCTGCATACACACCACAAACAGTCGCCTGAGGTATGCTAAAGCACATTTGGACAAGCCAGCTTCATTTTGGAATAAGGTGCTGTGGACTGATGAAACTAAAATTGAATTATTCTGACATAACAACGGCAGTATGCATGGCTGAAAAAGAACACAGCATTCCAAGAAAAATACTTGCTACCTACATTAAAATTTGGAGGTGGTTCCATCATGCTGTGGGGCTGTGTGGCCAGTGCAGGTACTGGGAATCTTGTTAAAATTGAGGGTCACACGGATTCCAGTCAAAATCAGCAGATTCTTGAGAACAATATTCATGAATCAGTGACAAAGTTGAAGTTGCGCTGGGACTGGATCTTTCAACAAGACAACGACCCTAAACACTGCTCAAAATCTACTAAGGCATTCATGCAGAGGAACAAGTACAATGTTCTGGAATGGCCATCTCAGTCCTCAGACCTGAATATTATTAAAAATCTGTGGTGTGATTTTAAGCGGACTGTCCATGCTCAAAAACCAACAAACCTGAGATGTTTTGTAAAGAAGAATGGCTCAAAATACCTTCAACCAGAATCCAGACTTTCATTGGAAGCTATAGGAAGTGTTTACAGGCAGTTATTTCTGCAAAAGGAGAATCTACTAAATATTGATGTATTTTTTCTGTTGTGGTGCCCAAATTTATGCACCTGCCTAATTTTGTTTAAAGAATTATTGCACACTTTCTGTAAATCCTATAAACTTAATTTCACTTCAAATATCAGTGTGTTTGTCTGCTATATGATATATTTAACTGAAATTGCTGATCCAAACAACCAATGATTTATAAAGGAAAATCGTGAAAATTATCAGGGGTGAACAAACTTTTACATACAACTGTATATAAAACATTTACGATGAGTTTTACCCACACACCATCAACAACAATAATGATAATGATGATAATAAATTATTTAATGACAAGAGCTGGCATAAGGTTAAGTCAGCTCTTAAAAAGTGAAAACAAAAATGTCTCTTTTGCCATCTATTGGTTGATTTTAGTATCGCTCTTTAACCTGACCTCCTGCATGCCAATGAGACATGGGTCAAAATTAATTTAAAAAAAAGAATTTTATGGAGACATCCAAGAAATTATCTACCCATCCATTTCCTGTAGTCGTTTACTCCAAGTAAGGGTCATACTGGGGCTAGAGTCTAAGAAATTCTTCTTTTGAATTTAAACAATTTGGTTACTAAATTAGGCAGCACAGTGGATTAGTGGTTAGCTCTGTTTCCTCACAGCAAGAAGGCCATGGGTTCGATTCCCACCTGTGGCCTTTCCATGGGGAATTTGCATGTTCTCCCATGTTTGTGTGGGTTCTCTCCAGGTGCTCGGCTTCCTCCCTCTTCCAAAAACATGCAGGTTAGTTGACAGACTGGTGTCCTGTCCTGTACCGCGCCTCAAGCCCTCTGACTGCTGGGATAGGCTCCACCCCCCATCCCCCGATCCTTAATTGGACCAAGTGGGTATAGAAAATGGATGGATGGACGGTTACCAAATTAGCACTTGTAGGGAAATATACAAATTTTAAATCATACATTTATAGTGTTTGTTTTGTTTTGTTTTTTCTGATTTTATCAGTGGTCTTTCTGCACTTTATTGGGATTGACACCACATTTTGTTTGAGCAGCGGTTGTAGTTTGGTGTGCAGTGTGCTAAATGTTTCACATTATCTGCTAACCACGATTTCTTTCTTTCCATCAATGAGGATGTTTGTTTGTTGTTTTAGCCAAGCTTGATTAACTCTTTAGAGGCACACTTCCTGGATATTGCGTTGAAACACGAGAATCAATGCCAGCTGCCACATGAGCATATTTCTTTTTTAGTTCCAAGCTAATGTTCTTTATGATATGATTTCCATGTTTATTCATCCATGCATTCTTCTCACCTGTTTTCCCATTTCTGTAAGTGACACCACCAAAGTGAGGGCATACATGAGCTTTTAGCTAATCAGCTTGCACGCGCTTGTGTTAATGTGCCCTTGCAGGTATTTCTTATTCGTCATTTACGTCTGCATATGCCTGTGGCGTTATGTTCACGTGCACTTCCTCCATGCAGCCCTCACACCCTGGCAACGACCCAGCTGAAAAGTTCCTGTACTGTCCAGACGCATCCTTTAGGGACCTCATCAAGCCCCTGAATTTCCTTCCCCTCACGCCCGAGGGCATCCATATTCATTTCCTGCTCTGATTTGGGGGAAAATGATGAAAGGCTGGCTTTTTTCCCCATCTCTTATTTCCTGCCAAGGTTGCCTGCATTTCAGTGCAACGTAAATCTGCAAAGACTTGCAAACATGTTCCCATATGGACGTGACCAGCTACTCGTATCACGGCGTGTTTTGTTTTAAAGCAGCTCAGAGTTAATATTGTAATAATACAGAGTCGTCGGCTGAGAATCTTTGTGTGGATCACTGCAGCACGTTAATCCTTCCGTAATAAAAGCAGCTCATTTTGAAGCCGAGATTAATTATTGTGCTATATTTACTTCACACAGGCTGCATCCTCTGCCTCTTCATCGATGTCTGTTTCTCATAAAATAAATATCTCATTCACTGTCAAGTTATGAGGACTTGATGATATCATGGAGATAACTGCATCAGTTTGAAATAAACCTGTGATTAAACTGGTGGGTGGGTATTTACTCTTACCGGAGACGGGAAATGAATGTTAATGAAAATAACAGTCACATACAGTCATAACCCAACTCTGTAATTATTGCTGAGCTTTGATGATGCCATATATACTTGACACACACATGCACCTACTTAACTAAACCTCAGGTAGGCTATTAACGCCGGCGTCCTACCCTCCTCCTCCGTGCATGACAACGCTGAGGGCGCAACAACACGGCCCAATGAAGAAGCAGTCTTTTTAGTTTCCCAGACGACCGTAAACACACGTGTACACAAAGGGATGGTCCCGCTGTGTGAGAGGATCATCTCCACCCCTGGCCGGATAAAGAGCGGCTGCACTCACTGGTATGCGCTCCTGCCCTGCAGGCGCACGCTGCGCAGCGTGCAGACGCTTTGGCAGCGAACCACACTAATCAATATTCATGTCACACTTCTCATGCAGCGCCATGATGACAACATCCTGGCGGACTGTTTTCTGAAACCATATGAGCAGATTTTTTTATCCTTTTTGCTTGAAATTAGAAGTGATAGCCAATGTTAGCCAATAATGGGCAACAGCTGAGAGTTAAACCCAGCAATGGAAGTCAACTGACAGCAAATAGGGTGAGTGTAAACTTTAAATTGAAAGTTTTAAAACAATTTAAAAATATGATCTGAACAAAAGGTGGACCACATGGTGAAAAATATTCATCATAAGTGGGATTCTGTGTTAGTTTTGATCATTTTGGGCCTCATCGTGACTGTCTATAGTGCATACATGCTCTAAACATGCATGATTTTTTTTTTTTTTTTTGGTACAACATGAAATAAACCAATCAGATTGCATATGTCACTGGCTTTAAGTGGTGAGTGGGGTGGAACCTGGTGCACTGCTGTTTAGACAGTGAATTCAAGTGAACTGGATCTGCATGCAAAGTATCAGAGCATGTGAGTGGATCATTTACAGGAGCAGACACCAAGGCTCCCTGAGGTGAAGCATGAAAGTCTTATTTTTTATTTTGTTTTCAGTTCAGGTATTATTTAAATGCATCGTACTTAGTAACACTGCTGCTGCCTGTTCACTTTTAACCTACCAAGCCAGTGCCTCATACACTGCAGATTTGTCCAACTGCTAAGGCAACAGATTATGCAATTTTTGCACTACCATCCACAGTGACAGCATACAGTCCATTCATAGCAGAATCCCCCAAGATGTTTGTAACTCTGGTGTGGTGTTTGGGAAAATAGTTACACTCTGCATTAAGCTGGGCTCCCATTGGCAATATATGACACCCGATCGTGTACATTTTTGATGCAAAAAAACTAAAGTTGAATATTCAGTTGGTGCCTGAAAACGGGTTGTAGGTAATTTTGAGCTATCAGAAAAGTTTTAAACATGTTCAAAAATAATTCATGATGTGGAGACACTTTGTGATGTAAAAGCGAATAGGTGTATAGAATTTCTGGAGATGTTGAGGAATATTTCACAGAAGTCAGAGCATGTGAGTGATATGAGTGTGGATCCAGCACAGTGTCTTCCTTTAATTTTACACATACTATTGTTATTATTTCATTAACGCCTCTTGAAATAAATCATGTTTCCTTGAATGTGGATTTGGCTATTTAGTCATTTTTATGTCAGGCTACAGTGTAAACTAAAATTAAAATACAATGCAGATTTTGTTTCACCATTCGCTGACCTCTTTAAATCTTCTCTGGAAATATAATACAGATCCCTAATGAAAAGCATGTCACTCTACAGCAGAAGACAGTTTTGAGATGTTAACAGATATGTGCTAAACACAAAGGTCACTTTAGCCAAATTTTGACTAGGCCTATGACTGAATAAGTGACTGTGAAATATCTGTCTGTCTGTCTGTGTATCCTAATCTTTGCCAGATGTGGCGTTAATCTCTCTGCATGTCATCTAGGTTTTGGCATGCCTAACCCCACCTCTCCACAAGCAATAAATGTAGTTCATTTGAATAACCTCTCATGGACAGATATTATTTGCACCGTTCTACGGACTGCTCTTGTTTCTCTCTAACAGTTGGCCCAAAACTCTGCAAAATAAGTGAAAAATATGAATCATCAGTAATTGTGCACCATCATAGGACTCCCAAAGCTAAAATGTCCCACCACTGACTGATATCCTGCAATACAAGGAAAGTTCTGTCCAGGTCAGAGTTTATTTCATGCACAGCTTCAACAGAAACGCCATTAATTGATGGTTTGATTGATCACATTTATTAAAAACTGACTTGACTAACAGTAGGCTGTAGGCGCTGCACACCCTGTTCACATGACCAGTGCACAAAAAACCTCCCAAAAATACTTTGTACTATGCCAAAGTAAAACTTAATTAATTGTCCAGGTCTAACCTGGACAAGGTGCTCGTGTGACGGCTCATTATATGTTACAGCACTTAACAGATGTTGGATTTACAGAGCTCAGTCATTACCCTGTATTGTGCTCAAAATCTGGGCCACAAATGATAAGAGACTCACTCTTCTGTGCAGTTAGCATGCAGCTGCGTGTTATCTGAGCTGCGGAAGGTGCAAAACGCTGAGTGACTGCAGGTGTCTGATAGGCCTTAGTATCTTTTGTATTGCAGCTCTAACTCTGCACAGATAATGTGTGGCCATGTGTTACTCTGACCATAACACACTTTTCCTGCTGACTGCCGCAGCAAAATAATTTGTGCACAGCAGCCAGTGTGTCTCCCACCAAAAACAGGTTGTATTATTATTATTATTATTATTATTATTATTTATTTATTTATTTATTTTTTGCAGGCAGCATCATGTCGTGTCTGCATTTATGTAATGCAATTTCCTCATCACAATCCAATGTGAAAATTAAAACATTAGCTGTAGAAGCAGAGTTGGTTTCAGAATTTCTCACAATAGTAAACTGCTATATGCAACACTTTTGGTTTTGCTCCCATTTTGTATGAGATGAACTCAAAGATCTGAAACTTTTTCCACATACACAATATCACCATTTCCCTCAAATATTGTTCACAAACCAGTCGAAATCTGTGATAGTGAGCACTTCTCCTTTGCTGAGATAATCCATCCCACCTCACAGGTGTGCCATATCAAGATGCTGATTAGACACCATGATTAGTGCACAGGTGTGCCTTAGACTGCCCACAATAAAAGGCCACTCTGAAAGGTGCAGTTTTATCACACAGCACAATGCCACAGATGTCGCAAGATTTGAGGGAGCGTGCAATTGGCATGCTGACAGCAGGAATGTCAACCAGAGCTGTTGCTCGTGTATTGAATGTTCATTTCTCTACCATAAGCCATCTCCAAAGTCGTTTCAGAGAATTTGGCAGTACATCCAACCATCCTCACAACCGCAGACCACGTGTAACCACACCAGCCCAGGACCTCCACATCCAGCATGTTCACCTCCAAGATCGTTTGAGACCAGCCACTCGGACAGCTGCTGAAACAATCGGTTTGCATAACCAAGAATTTCTGCACAAACTGTCAGAAACCGTCTCAGGGAAGCTCATCTGCATGCTCGTCGTCCTCATCGGGGTCTCGACCTGACTCCAGTTCGTCGTCGTAACCGACTTGAGTGGGCAAATGCTCACATTCGCTGGCGTTTGGCACGTTGGAGAGGTGTTCTCTTCACGGATGATGCGAAGGAGATGTGTTGCACTGCATGAGGCAAATGGTGGTCACACCAGATACTGACTGGTATCCCCCCCCAATAAAACAAAACTGCACCTTTCAGAGTGGCCTTTTATTGTGGGCAGTCTAAGGCACACCTGTGCACTAATCATGGTGTCTAATCAGCATCTTGATATGGCACACCTGTGAGGTGGGATGGATTATCTCAGCAAAGGAGAAGTGCTCACTATCACAGATTTCGACTGGTTTGTGAACAATATTTGAGGGAAATGGTGATATTGTGTATGTGGAAAAAGTTTTACATCTTTGAGTTCATCTCATACAAAATGGGAGCAAAACCAAAAGTGTTGCGTTTATATTTTTGTTGAGTATATATATGTGTGTGTGTGTGTGTGTGTGTGTGTGTGTGTGTGTGTGTGTGTGTGTGTGTGTGTGTGTGTGTGTGTGTGTGTGTGTACTCAAGGTAGTCCAGTAGTTTGTTTGTTTTTTTTTTTTTCCCATGAAGCTCTTTAAAAAAATTATATTGAGTTCTGCCAGTTGACTCACTTTGGGCTCATATGTATGTAAAGAAGCGTCTATGTTAGGCCATCTGGAAAACGCAGATTTTTAAAGAGGGAGAGTAAAACTTAAGTACAGCTGTGGGACACAATTCAGCTAATTGTAAACAGCTGCAGGTGATATCACTCTCCTGACTGCAGACTTGCCAAAAATTCCCAGTGAAATATCAGCATTTAAAGGAACACTAAAACCCAGACTGACACACGCAACAAAATATACTTGCAACAATAAATGATACTTTTACATGATGATACTTTGCATCTACAGCCGACTTTTATTGTGAACGGCCGTGCACGCTGCCTTCACCCATGAGCAAAACTTCCAGTGAAAGAATGAATGTAAAGTAGGGCTGCTCGATTATGGAAAAAATCAGTATCACGATTATTTAGGTAAATATTGATATCACGATTATTCAAACAATTTATTTTTTTTTAGTTACACAATGCATTTATTCAGCATTTCTCTCACTCTAAAAAAAAAAAAGTTATAGACAATGTGCGCAAAACCGCCAAATTGAAAATGTACTGTACCTTACCTGTATAAAACATAAAATGAATAAAATAAATATTAAAAATATCATATTATACGAGGTCTGTCAATAAAGTATAGGTCCTTTTATTTTTTTCCAAAACTATATGGATTTCATTCATATGTTTTTACGTCAGACATGCTTGAACCCTCGTGCGCAATGAAAGACGTGCGGACAGATTGCAGCATCAGCTCGCAGCCGCCGCGACGCTCCGCCACAGGAAAAACATCTCTGTTGGAAGCCTTAAGGACAAGTTGGAACATGTCCAGCTGTTAAACAATTTCTCATATACTCACTCCACCGAAAGCCATGAAAGCCGCCTGGATTTTACAAATGGTTATCAACACGGAGGTGTTTTCCTGTGCCGCCGCACCGAGCCGGCTGCATCCCGACGCGCGGACCTGTCCGCACGTCTTTCATTAAAAAATCTCCTTTAACCAGTGGAATATCCGGATAAAATGCTGAAAACCGACTTCTTCTGAAACTTCTCTGTTCTCTCACGACGTCCTGGATCAATAGAGCCTGAAATGTGGAGGTTTTAAGCTTGAAACAGGCTGATGACGGCGCCTGAGAGCGCTGCGCGATTGTCTCGCACCGTGGGAAGTCCTTAAAGCGACAGTATCACCTCAAATCTCTCATCTGCCGTTACAATTTCCACTGAAAACCAGCTTAATTTTTCGAACCGTGTCCACTTCGATGTGTCTCACAGGTTTAGAAAAAATTTTGATCAATCAAAGCGCCAGTCTCTCAGCAACTTTTCAGACAAAGAAATTCTGACGAGGGGCTGGACGACTCCTCCCACAAGGAGTGCTCACAAGGCGAATGACGTCACCTACAGGCGTGGAAAAACTCACGCATGCGCGCGAGGGTTCCAGCATGTCTGACGTAACAAAATATGAATGAAATCCATATAGTTTTTGAAAAAAAATAAAAAGGACCTATACTTTATTGACAGCCCTCGATATTATTTTCTGTTTTCCTCTCCCTTCCCTGTGGTCACTGACCAATTGGTCAGTGTCTTTGGGCATCTCCCTGACTTGTGCTACTAGGACATAGTGCGGCCTGCATTGTTTTGTTTCAATTTATGTTCATTAGTTGTGTTTTTGTCATCATTCCCTTGACCACGTTTCTCCTTTGGAGAAATTTATCCGTTTCATTTATTGTTAAAATATAAAATGAAACAGCTTTTTTAAAATATAAATAGTTGCTGTTGAAACAGCTTTTATTTAGAAGCAGGTGATGTTATGCTAGATTCTCAGGACCAGATGAAGGATCTCTTCTGCAGCTTTGAACTCTGGTGGTGTTGCTGAAAAGCAGAGATGTTTTCTTTCAACTGGACTTTGTGGTGTTCAGCTCATCAATGGAAGTTCAGTTGTCTGCACAGCAAATGTTCCTGATTGGGACAAATAAAAATATTTCTTTAAATATAAAGAAACACTAAACAGTTTATATATATATATATATATATATAATATATATATATATATATAATTATATATATATATATATATATATATTATATATATATATATATATATATATAAAGGGGGAAAAAATGATGGAAAAAATGCCCGAAAAAACAAGTTATTTAAAGTTAAGCTTTTGTGGTGTCTGAAAAAAGCTGTAGCTTTATTTGGTAAAAATAAAAAAGACTGAACCATTTAAAATTAAAGCGTTCACTCAGATCAACTGTGCTAAAAGGCTACGCTAACATTAGCCGATCATTAAACCTTCACAGAAGTTCAGTAAACGTCACGTTTTATTTTTACATTATTCTCACCTTGATAAAGCTGCAGAACTAAACTCCGTTGGGCAAACTGGGACTTCGCATATATCCAAAAAGTGGGAGATTTCGGACTGAGTGGGTTTGCTCCATCACCCCGGCTGCCTGGATCGCTCTGACCAGTGATGATGTCTGAAGGCCGGCTTCTCCGTGCAGGTCGGCTCGCTGTCGCGGTTCGATAGATATCCCACCAAGTCGTCAGTCCTCCCTCGGTCGGCGTCACTCCGAAAAGCTGAAAAAAGCTTCTCCCAGCAGGGTGATGGGAGAATCATTCTACTGCTGTTTTTTAAAGGTTTTTTTGTGGTTCAGGCGACGCAAATTCAAGAAGGCGATCGCTGAACTTTTTTCAGATTGTGGAAACAGCCAGAGTGTGACATAGCAATCCTGCCCCCTTGCTGCTCCGAAGCGACGCGTCTGACGTCATGCGTCTTGGGACACATGACGGATTGGCCTGATGAAAGGGCCTTAAATCGTTTCACTCAATTATACGAGTTTGGAGATCATTTGATACAAATATCGATATCACGATCAAAATTCGATTAATTGCACAGCCCTAATGTAAAGCTTCATTAAGTATTTGCACATGACAGTTATTCTGCACTGATAACTGCTATTAGATCTTAATGGTGAAATGCATTTTGAGAAGCAAAACTGCACAAGTTTTGTAGTAAGGCTTTATTATCACTGGTGAGAAAATTAGAAATGTGACAGAAATACAGGATTTCTTTTCAAAACTGAAGCCTTAGTCTGTTTTACAACAGACTGTTGTACCAACCATCCAGGCATTTGTGGCTAGTAGGAAATTTTTCTTTTATTAGCACATTTTCCAGACTTGTCTACACACCGGGATATAAGTAGTATCTGTCCAAAATTGCATCATAAAGAGAAAAAAAATCCTTTCTAATTCGCACCAGTCTATACACCACATTTATTTTCAAAAAGTGGTGCAAGGATTCAAGGATTCAAAGGATTCAAAAGAATTTTATTGTCATATGCACACAGGAACATGTTCCCTGCACAGTGAATTGTGTCTACTGCATTTAACCCATCCTAATTGCCAGTTAGGAGCAGAGGTCGCCTTTAGGCGCCCGGGGACCAGCTCCAGATGTACATCCCTGCCTAGGTCAACAGCAGGGCTGAGCAAACCAAGACCGGCCTCATGACAACAGACGACACATACATAACACACAACACACATAAGCCGGCCCGGTACATGAACACATATAAAAAGCACACACAAGGTAAAACTAGGGAGAGAAAAACCTTCATAGCTGCTGCGTTAAACCACACAGCAGCAATGCAGGAAAAAAAACCCATCAGCACAAAAAAAAACAATGATCACACACAGACGAGAGACGACGAGACGACGACTGAGATTTGAAAAGTCCAGTTATCATACAGAACACTCCGGAGAACACAGTCTTTAGGCGGCATCAACGGCCTTGTTTGTCCATCCTGGAGGGAAAAGGGGCCCAGCCCTGAACAGTCTACTGTCCACAGTCAGCATCAGAGCTGGAGAAGGTAAGGGCGGGGGGAGACCAGGGTGTGAGGCTTAAGCGTTGTTCTTCTTCACGAGTTTTTTTATCACAGCGGCCTTGAAGTGCAGCTGTGTTTTGGGAAGCCGAATGAATATCCAGATTAGCAGACGCCTGAAAGATTCCACATTCTGAAACAGAGTGGCTTTCAATAGATCTGAATATAGGAGAGGAGATGTGGTCATTACTGACGATCAAAGCGGTTTTCCAGTGCAGCCATCCTCCCAGAGATGGTTTCCAATGTGCGGTTAACACCCCGACTGAGCTGACACTGCCCTTCCAATCGAATCAATCATGTGGGGCAGCCTGGATGGGCCAATTATTGCCGCTTCCACCTTCATAATTTTCCGGTAAACCAGCACTATGCCCGCTCCACACAGCAGAAACCCGGTCACCACCTATCCAAATATATACACATCTTTGACGTCCTCCACAGACAGCGTGTAAAGGCACATGACCTGCCAACTGTCCATCATGTAGCCCATCACATGCGTCCCGGCAGGACAGGTCGGGTCCTCCGCCCCCGAGTGTCTTGTAGAAAAAATAGTGTCAATTGCGTTCAGAGACCACTTTAACAGATCCATTTTTTCTGTTTTCCAGAAGAGCAAAGCTGGCAGCCTCACAGACAACACGCCACAGAAGCAGGAAAGATAGGGAGGGAGGGAGAAAGGAAAAATGCGTCCGTCTCGGCCGAGAGCAAGGAGGCAAAAAAAAAAAAGAAGCAAAATTTATTTTATCGCTGTATTTTTAATGGCAACACTGTGTTAGTGATCCGAAGCTAACAAGCAAATACATTTTATTGTATGTGCACAAAACCCCGAGTAAAGTGCTCTTTGTCCACTGAACAGATGATATAGGTGAGGTAAACATGCAGTGTAATTAAATTAATGAATTAAATTAGTTAATAAATTAATTCATTTTTGTTAAACATTTGTAAAAGACAGCCTTACCTTAGATTTGATTTTCTGACTTGCCGTTGCTGTAGTTGTTGTCTCATACTGTACAAACAAATATGATGAGTTGTATGAGAGTTACATTCCCTCTTTTTACTCCAGACCTTAGTCTTTCAGTTTGAGAGCATGATTACTCAGATTTTGCTCATTCTCTAAGACAAAGAAGGTTTTTTTGTCAATCAGTTCTTCTGCTGCTTCCTGTTTTTAGTAGTGGTTGGCACCCAGCTTAATGGTGTGTAATCCCCACCTTCTGCTCTGGAGTCACAGCATCTCATTAAATACACAAGAGCAGCTTGTCATGCATGGGGATGTGACATCACTTGTGGCCGTAGACGATAATTATCTTATTTCAAAAAAATTTTCATATAAAGTTGCTTTGGAATATAGTTGGCAGGACCTCCTAAACTAGTAAAAACACATACACAAATCTGGTTCTCTAGCAAGGGTGGCTCATGCCCTATTTTGACAGCCAGTGTACAGCACCAATCCATTTGGGGCTTATTTGAGCACAGAAATATGTGAGCAAAGACAAGCACTGGGCTCAAAGGAGTTGGATTTGTTGGGGAAAGTGTAATGCACGGACCCACAATGAACGGTCAATAGATAATCCAATAAACACAATTTATTGTGGCAAATGTGCAGAACAGGTCAAATACTGCTTTTAGACAGTCGATTACAAAATACAATAGGTGACGTGTGGGCAGGCCCGAGGGTAGGAGACGCCTATCCAGAGAAGAGCCGGGGCCCACAAGGTTCCGCCGCCAACGAAGACCTGCAGTACACTGAAGCCACCAAGTCCCGAGTCCCCAGGTGGCCTCTGCTTCAGCTGTCAGATCCGGTACTGCTGGCAGGAACAAAAACAGGTTAAGGGTGGGTGTGTGGACACCCAGTAAGCAGTCAGCAAACTCACAGTTCTTATCCACTTGGAGGGAACACCTCCACCTCCAACTCAGGAACAATTTAACGTCAGAGCCTGAACCACTACTTATCGTATGTGGAGCGAGGAGTGAAGGTCATCACTCCTCCACCGTCCACAAACCCAGCTCCAGCTGTGAGTAGAGTTCCAGGTACTCCTGCAAAAAGTTCAGAACAGACAAGGTACGTGCATTCGGCACAGAAAAACGGCTGAGAGAATTACCTGTGTGGTAAACTGATATCTCGGCAGAGATGTGGTGTCTCCTCCAGGCTTTTATGGTCCAGTGATGATGATTACTGACAGCTGTCAGTCCTGGCTCCTGGGTAGTAACTGCACCTTCTGGTGCCTGAAACCTAACTACAGGCAGGGCGCCCTCTGGAGTTGGCCAGCAGTATCTCCTCTTTGGGCGGCCCACACAACAGGATTTGCCTTTCTTTCTTTTTTTTCTTTTTTTTTTGGCATGGGTGTGTTATAGTCCCGACATAATATTAACCGATGAGAGTGGCACCTGTCCTTCCATTCCTCTTCCCGTTGGAAGAGAACTGTGGTATTGAGACAGCAGATATGAGTAAAAGGATTTCTGAAAGATTAATGAATTATGGCCACTAAAGTTCCCTGAGGTGAAGCAGTGCAGCAGTAAGGTGAAGGTTAGCATTTTTTTCATCAGCATTTACTGTTATTTCAATTAATGGGTGTTTTCAATCCACTTTGATTTTGCAGCATATAATGCTGCCCGTGTTCCATTTTGTATGATGAACTCAAAGATCTAAAACTTTTTCCACATACAATATCACCATTTCCTCAAATATTGTTCACAAAATCTAAATCTGTGATAGTGAGCACTTCTCCTTTGCTGAGATAATCCATCCCACCTCACAGGTGTGCCATATCAAGATGCTGATTAGACCCATGATTAGTGCACAGGTGTGCCTTAGACTGCCCACAATAAAAGGCCACTCTGAAAGGTGCAGTTTTATCACACAGCACAATGCCACAGATGTCGCAAGATTTGAGGGAGCGTGCAATTGGCATGCTGACAGCAGGAATGTCAACCAGAGCTGTTGCTCGTGTATTGAATGTTCATTTCTCTACCATAAGCCGTCTCCAAAGGCGTTTCAGAGAATTTGGCAGTACATCCAACCAGCCTCACAACCGCAGACCACGTGTAACCACACCAGCCCAGGACCTCCACATCCAGCATGTTCACCTCCAAGATCGTCTGAGACCAGCCACTCGGACAGCTGCTGAAACAATCGGTTTGCATAACCAAAGAATTTCTGCACAAACTGTCAGAAACCGTCTCAGGGAAGCTCATCTGCATGCTCGTCGTCCTCATCGGGGTCTCGACCTGACTCCAGTTCATCGTCGTAACCGACTGAGATGGGCAAATGCTCACATTCGCTGGCATTTGGCACGTTGGAGAGGTGTTCTCTTCACGGATGAATCCCGGTTCACACTGTCAATCAATCAATCAATCAATTTTTTTATATAGCGCCAAATCACAACAAACAGTTGCCCCAAGGTGCTTTATATTGTAAGGCAAGGCCATACAATAATTATGTAAAACCCCAACGGTCAAAACGACCCCCTGTGAGCAAGCACTTGGCTACAGTGGGAAGGAAAAACTCCCTTTTAACAGGAAGACCTCCAGCAGAACCAGGCTCAGGGAGGGGCAGTCTTCTGCTGGGACTGGTTGGGGCTGAGGGAGAGAACCAGGAAAAAGACATGCTGTGGAGGGGAGCAAGATCGATCACTAATGATTAAATGCAGAGTGGTGCATACAGAGCAAAAAGAGAAAGAAACAGTGCATCATGGGAACCCCCCAGCAGTCTACGTCTATAGCAGCATAACTAAGGGATGGTTCAGGGTCACCTGATCCAGCCCTAACTATAAGCTTTAGCAAAAAGGAAAGTTTTAAGCCTAATCTTAAAAGTAGAGAGGGTTCTGTCTCCCTGATCTGAATTGGGAGCTGGTTCCACAGGAGAGGAGCCTGAAAGCTGAAGGCTCTGCCTCCCATTCTACTCTTACAAACCCTAGGAACTACAAGTAAGCCTGCAGTCTGAGAGCGAAGCGCTCTATTGGGGTGATATGGTACTACGAGGTCCCTAAGATAAGATGGGACCTGATTATTCAAAACCTTATAAGTAAGAAGAATTTTAAATTCTATTCTAGAATTAACAGGAAGCCAATGAAGAGAGGCCAATATGGGTGGGATATGCTCTCTCTCTAGTCCCCGTCAGTACTCTAGCTGCAGCATTTTGAATTAACTGAAGGCTTTTTAGGGAACTTTTAGGACAACCTGATAATAATGAATTACAATAGTCCAGCCTAGAGGAAATAAATGCATGAATTAGTTTTTCAGCATCACTCTGAGACAAGACCTTTCTGATTTTAGAGATATTGCGTAAATGCAAAAAAGCAGTCCTACATATTTGTTTAATATGCGCTTTGAATGACATATCCTGATCAAAAACTCCAAGATTTCTCACAGTATTACTAGAGGTCAGGGTAATGCCATCCAGAGTAAGGATCTGGTTAGACACCATGTTTCTAAGATTTGGGGCCAAGTACAATAACTTCAGTTTTATCTGAGTTTAAAAGCAGGAAATTAGAGGTCATCCATGTCTTTATGTCTGTAAGACAATCCTGCAGTTTAGCTAATTGGTGTGTGTCCTCTGGCTTCATGGATAGATAAAGCTGGGTATCATCTGCGTAACAATGAAAATTTAAGCAATACCGTCTAATAATACTGCCTAAGGGAAGCATTATAAAGTGAATAAAATTGGTCCTAGCACAGAACCTTGTGGAACTCCATAATTAACTTTAGTCTGTGAAGAAGATTCCCCATTTACATGAACAATTGTAATCTATTAGACAAATATGATTCAAACCACCGCAGCGCAGTGCCTTTAATACCTATGGCATGCTCTAATCTCTGTAATAAAATTTTATGGTCAACAGTATCAAAAGCAGCACTGAGGTCTAACAGAACAAGCACAGAGATGAGTCCACTGTCCAGGCCATAAGAAGATCATTTGTAACCTTCACTAATGCTGTTTCTGTACTATGATGAATTCTAAAACCTGACTGAAACTCTTCAAATAGACCATTCCTCTGCAGATGATCAGTTAGCTGTTTTACAACTACCCTTTCAAGAATTTTTGAGAGAAGAGGAAGGTTGGAGATTGGCCTATAATTAGCTAAGATAGCTGGGTCAAGTGATGGCTTTTTAAGTAATGGTTTAATTACTGCCACCTTAAAAGCCTGTGGTACATAGCCAACTAACAAAGATAGATTGATCATATTTAAGATCGAAGCATTAATAATGGTAGGGCTTCCTTGAGCAGCCTGGTAGGAATGGGGTCTAATAAACATGTTGATGGTTTGGATGAAGTAACTAATGAAAATAACTCAGACAGAACAATCGGAGAGAAAGAGTCTAACCAAATACCGGCATCACTGAAAGCAGCCAAAGATAACGATACGTCTTTGGGATGGTTATGAGTAATTTTTTCTCTAATAGTTAAAATTTGTTAGCAAAGAAAGTCATGAAGTCTTAGTTAAAGTTAATGGAATACTCAGCTCAATAGAGCTCTGACTCTTTGTCAGCCTGGCTACAGTGCTGAAAGAAACCTGGGGTTGTTCTTATTTTCTTCAATTAGTGATGAGTAGAAAGATCCTAGCTTTACGGAGGCTTTTTTATAGAGCAACAGACTCTTTTTCCAGGCTAATGAAGATCTTCTAAATTAGTGAGATGCCATTTCCTCTCCAACTTACGGGTTTCTGCTTTAAGCTACGAGTTTGTGAGTTATACCACGGAGTCAGACACTTCTGATTTAAAGCTCTCTTTTTCAGAGGAGCTACAGCATCCAAAGTTGTCTTCAATGAGGATGTAAAACTATTGACGAGATACTCTATCTCCCTTACAGAGTTTAGGTAGCTACTCTGCACTGTGATGTATATGGCATTAGAGAACATAAAGAAGGAATATATCCTTAAACCTAGTTACAGCGCTTTCTGAAAGACTTCTAGTGTAATGAAACTTATTCCCTACTGCTGGGTAGTCCATCAGAGTAAATGTAAATGTTATTAAGAAATGATCAGACAGAAGGGAGTTTTCAGGGAATACTGTTAAGTCTTCTATTTCCATACCATAAGTCAGAACAAGATCTAAGATATGATTAAAGTGGTGGTGGACTCATTTACTTTTGAGCAAAGCCAATAGAGTCTAATAATAGATTAAATGCAGTGTTGAGGCTGTCATTCTCAGCATCTGTGTGGATGTTAAAATCGCCCACTATAATTATCTTATCTGAGCTAAGCACTAAGTCAGACAAAAGGTCTGAAAATTCACAGAGAAACTCACAGTAACGACCAGGTGGACGATAGATAATAACAATAAACTGGATTTTGGGACTTCCAATTTGGATGGACAAGACTAAGAGACAAGCTTTCAAATGAATTAAAGCTCTGTCTGGGTTTTTGATTAATTAATAAGCTGGAATGAAGATTGCTGCTAATCCTCCGCCCCGGCCCGTGCTACGAGCATTCTGACAGTTAGTGTGACTCGGGGGTGTTGACTCATTTAAACTAACATATTCATCCTGCTGTAACCAGGTTTCTGTAAGGCAGAATAAATCATATGTTGATCAATTATTATCTCATTTACCAACAGGGACTTAGAAGAGAGAGACCTAATGTTTAATAGACCACATTTAACTGTTTTAGTCTGTGGTGCAGTTGAAGGTGCTATATTATTTTTTCTTTTGAATTTTTATGATTAAATAGATTTTTGCTGGTTATTGGTAGTCTGGGAGCAGGCACCGTCTCTACGGGGATGGGTAATGAGGGATGGCAGGGGGAGAAGCTGCAGAGAGGTGTGTAAGACTACAACTCTGCTTCCTGGTCCCAACCCTGGATAGTCACGGTTTGGAGGATTTAAGAAAATTGGCCAGATTTCTAGAAATGAGAGCTGCTCCATCCAAAGTGGGATGGATGCCATCTCTCCTAACAAGACCAGGTTTTCCCCAGAAGCTTTGCCAATTATCTATGAAGCCCACCTCATTTTTTGGACACCACTCAGACAGCCAGCAATTCAAGGAGAACATGCGGCTAACATGTCACTCCCGTCCGATTGGGGGGGGCCCAGAGAAAACTACAGAGTCCGACATTGTTTTTGCAAAGTTACACACCGATTTAATGTTAATTTTAGTGACCTCCGATTGGCGTAACCGGGTGTCATTACTGCCGACGTGAATTACAATCTTACCAAATTTACGCTTAGCCTTAGCCAGCAGTTTCAAATTTCCTTCATGTCGCCTGCTCTGGCCCCCGGAAGACAATTGACTATGGTTGCTGGTGTCGCTAACTTCACATTTCTCAAACAGAGTCGCCAATAACCAGTTTGATCCTCGGCGGTGTGTCGCCGAGTGGGGAAAAACGGTTAGAGATGTGAACGGGTTTGGTGTACACGGGGCTTCTGTTTAGGGCTACGCTTCCTCCTCACAGTCACCCCGTCGGCCTGCTTTCCCGGCTGCTCGGGATCTGCCAGGGGGGAACTAACGGCGGCTAAGCTACCTTGGTCTGCACCGACTACAGGGGCCTGGCTAGCTGTAGAATTTTCCACGGTGCGGAGCCGAGTCTCCAATTCGCCCAGCCTGGCCTCCAAAGCTACGAATAAGCTACACTTATTACAAGTACCGTTACTGCTAAAGGAGGCCGAGGAATAACTAAACATTTCACACCCAGAGCAGAAAAGTGCGGGAGAGACAGGAGAAGCCGCCATGCTAACGGCTAGAGCTAGTAGCTACGCTAAGCTAGCGGATTCCTAAAAACACGCAAAGTGAATAATGTGTAAATAATTTATAGGTGATTCAGCAGAAGGAGTGCTTTAGTTAAGGCACGTAAAGATTACACTGGGAAACAAATCGTAATCTAGATAACTAGATCAATCTAACTGTGCAGAGTAAACAGCTACAGATCAGAAAAACACCGCTGTGCTCCGGAACAGGAAGTGATACAATACCGCAGTGAGAGCCAACCACCAGTAGAGGCCTAAACAGGCGCCTCTCAGCTGAACGCCAGAGAAAAGGCGTTCTCTGCGTTCTCTGCCATCTGCCCTGTCCAGGGCAGTGGCAGACAGCGTGTGTGGCGTCGTGTGGGTGAGCGGTTTTCTGATGTCAGTGTTGTGGATTGAGTGGCCCATGGTGGCGGTGGGGTTATGGTATGGCCAGGCGTCTGTTATGGATGAAGAACACAGGTGCATTTTATTGATGGCATTTTCAATGCACAGAGATACCGTGACGAGATCCTGAGGCCCATTGTTGTGCCATACATCCAAGAACATCACCTCATGTTTGCAGCAGGATAATGCACGGCCCCATTTGCAAGGATCGTCACAATTCTTGGAAGCTGAAAATGTCTTCACTATCACAGATTTAGACTGGTTTGTGAACAATATTGAGGAAATGGTGATATTGTGTATGTGGAAAAAGTTTTAGATCTTTGAGTTCATCTCATACAAAATGGGAGCAAAACCAAAAGTGTTGCGTTTATATTTTTGTTGAGTGTAGTTTGTGAGGTCATGTGACTTATGCTCTGATGCAACTTATATACTGAAACATCACACCTAATGTTCCAGTGTTCCACACCCAGTGAACCCAATGTTCATATCGATTATCATCACAGTAGAAATTCAATACTCATTTAATTTATTTATGCATATTTTCATCTTTTCATACTTGTAATGCTTTTATGATGCATTAAATTTGCCTAAACGTTTTGCACAGTACTGTATATTAGACACCACACTCATCTTCAACCGCTTAGTCCATTTAAGGGTTGCGGGGGCTGGAGCCTATCCCACAGTCATAGAGTGTGAGGCGGGGGACACCCAGGACAGGACGCCATTTTTTAAAGATTCCAATCCACCTAACTGCATGTCTTTGGATGTGGGAGGAAACCGGTGCATCCAGAGGAAACCCACGCAAACATGGGAGACCATGCAAACTCCACACAGATAGGCCACAGGCTGGAATTGAACCCATGACCTCCTAGCTGTGAGGCAATAGTGCTAACCACTAACCACCGTGCTGCCATATTATAGACATTTGTCACATAATAATAATAATAGTAATATAATACTAATAATAATAATAATAATAATAAGGATGAATGTATTGTTAACATTTAAAATACATCCACCATTTCTTTTCATCCATTCAGTCAATATTATGCTGAGTGTTCTAGTTTTACTACAACAGTGCTGTAGTAAGCGGAACTGATAAGAGCTGTAAAAATTCCATTTGTTTTATTTTGTAAAAATAAATCAAATAAAATTAAGGAACAGCTTGGTTTCAACTGTCAAGCATAGCCATTGGATTGACCTTAACTAGAGTTGGTAGTCCTGGAGCTAGCAAGAGAGCTAGGAAGATAGCACCTCCTCTAGGTTCCATCCCCTACCCCGTCAGTGCTCCGTTCAAAGCCATGGCCCCACAAAACTTGAACGCGCACATACAGAGATGCTAACGTTAGCTTTTGGGCTAATATGAGCTACAAAGTAGCCAAGTTGGCAAATCTTATATGAAAATAACAAATCCCCCCAAAGCAAAAGTAATTACCTGTCCAACAGAAAGAGAGCAACCTCTGCATCACTTTTCAGGCCCTTCACATGCCTCAGTTGTTTCCACCGAGAAAATGCTGCACCGATGTTGACTCTCGTCTGACCTCTTGCTTTATCCCGAGCCTTTTTCATTGCAGCCTTTTCTGCCTCCGGCTTTCTTTTCCTTGGCTTTCTATCAGGGTGAGCCGTTAAACGTAACGGCGGAAGTGGTAGTTTCAGCTGTATTCCCTCTGCCATTGTACCGAAGTGAACTTCTTCGGTGAAATGAGATGAGTGTGTACACGCGGAGAAGGGAGGGACAGAGGGGGGCGTTGAGCCTGGTGACGTGAGCAGGAAGAACTAGACATGAAGGCATCTGTTTGGTTTTTTGAGAGCGCACCGCAGGGCTTATATTGATCCTACAGCTGCTACAGATGTCTGATTTTTTTTCATTCCTTTTTCTGAAAACATAATGTATTGACTACTGTTAGGATAGACGGACCATTTCACCCAATATAACAAAAAGTGTTTCCGAACACACTTACCTACTCTAGCTGTAAGGTGTATGCAGTTTGCTGTGTGCAAATGTAATATCTAGTAGTATCGTTCAAGAGTTACTTTCAGCAGATGATCAATATTAATGACTCGGTTTGGGATCAGGGCAAAAGAACTTGATTGGGAAATCCCCAGTAGCGTATGTTCTGTTTCTCATTATGATGATAATCCAGGTCTTCACAGGAAATCTAAGTATTCGTGGTCATCCTCGCATGTAAACATCAGGTTGTGGTTTTCTGTCTTTATTTCTCGAAGCTTGTTTTTAATACAGTATCTGTTGTAGACGAATGGGAGTGTGGTGTTTTTTTCTGATGCACCTGTGAAAAGTCGTTGATTCTAAAGTGTCAAATAAGTCTGTTCAATCCAAAAACGTTTAAGTTGTCAAGGACATATTTTCCTCCCTCTCATATCCTGACAAACATTGACTCAGCAGTTGTCTGCTGTATTTTCAGTGCTGGTATCTCGCACTTCCCCCCTCAGACCATTTTAAAGTTGTAGAAAGTGGTCATTTTGTGTGTCTGTTGGAGGCAAACATTGTGGGAAACCTGAAGACATTTTGTCCTCTGTGGTCTCCTCTTCCTGTCCGTTGAGTCTGAGAAAAGCATTAACTATTTCTTTTGATTATTTTAAACCTTTTGTGCAGATCAGAAATATGTCAGTTAAAACGGACATATTACAGATGTCTTACTGTAAAAACAGATAAAAGCCCAAATACCCTATTGGTAACTGGGAAGACCTTTTTTTAAATGTAATGACCAGATGCCATGAATGGGCCATGTCAGGCCTGGGAGCATTTTGGCGTTGTCGCTGCTTCCACCACTGTGGGTCCTGAATGGCAACCACCCAGCCAGACAGCAGGTCCAGCCCCAACTCTCAAAAGTAGCCATCTGCCTGCCTCAGTCAGGTGATTATATGGATGCTCCTTTGGCCTTTTCCCGTTGCTGGGGCCCTCAAAATTGGGTCTCCCTATTTAACCATTCGTTTAACACAAAGTCATTTGAGCAGTACCCAAGAATCCTCTGAATGGACCAAGTACCAAAGCATCCGGTCATCGCTGTAGGTCACTGGTTAGCATCGTATTCTCACGCAACCTAACCATAAGCCAGGATGCTCCGGGACTCTGAAGACATGGACCTTTATTCTCCTGCAAAGGTATTGTTGTCACCAAACACCTCTCTCCAAAGATGACACCTCATGACTCCATATGCTGTTTGTCTGTTGCTCTCAAGTGTTGAACTTTGAGACATGAGTGATGCTGCTAAGATAAGTGGAACGACAACATTTTGTCTCCCCACTTATCTTAGCAGTATCACTCATGTCTCAAAATTAAACACTTTGAATGCATACAGACACACCTGTGATGGATGAACATAGTAAATCCTGTGTAGCCTGGATCTTAGTCTTGATGCAAGATAATCATGACCTGAGACATTCTCCACTCATCTTTGGAAGTGCTGCAGTCCGTATCCATTGGTCTCCACAATCGTAGCCAACACCCAGTCCATGGAAGTGCTGGTGTGACCCAGAACACATCCCTCATGGAAACCACAACTCACCGGGAAGAAGTCAGAGAGTCTATCCTCACTCCACATAGCACTTACAGTACCTGTGAATCGGCCGGATATGATGTCCAGCAACTTATTCCACAAATTTCCAGGACATCCCAGAGAGCAGGCAGGTCAGTTGTCAAAAGGCTGCAAAAATCAACATAAGTTGCAAAGACACATCAAAGATATTCACGGTTGCGTTCAGTGAATGTGTTCAGTCAAGTCCAACTGGGACTGAATCTTGTAAAAGAAATAGTTTGATAATTTTCAAACTTGGCTTTATTTTTGGTTGTCATATTTTCATTCGGGATAAAATTAATTAAACAAGTGCATTATTTATTCATGATGCAAGCATTGTTGCAGAAAGCAGAAGCTAAACAGTTAATTCTGACATGCGCATGTAGTGCTCTGTAACACCCAGTCCCTTCTCAGGAGTTAACTTGCAATGACTCAATGGACAGCAGACATTGGGGAAGCCAGCTAGGCTAAAGTAAGCAGCTAACTGTATAGACTGTGTTGGCATATTGCAAAGAGTGCAGCAACAGGTTTGCTGGTGTGTCTCATGAAGAAAGCAGGATATCAACCATGGACTAATATGACACATGTCACAGAGGTTTAAAACAAACCATTTCAAACCTAAAATGTAGTAAAATAGTGGCAGACTTTCTCCATGCACAGTTATACAACTGTTGGAATTTGGAACTGTTGGAAAAGTACAACTCAGGGCAACTCACTGCGGAACAGCTCAGATGAGCAAACCACGAAAACATCGAGCCTTCAGACAGGCGTGCATGATGCCGCTGTGACGGTTCATGCACGCGGGAACACAGTGCGAGCAGCTGCGCGATGTGTAAACACATCATGCAGCTGCTGTGGAAATAAAAAAAATAAATACATGCCACCCACAGGATACGAACCTGCACTTTCTGAAAGCTCTGATTGCCAGCCAGAAACTTTTCCAGCTACCATCGCTGTCCTGTAAAAGGTGCGGGAAAATGCCTGATATCAAGAAGGACAGGGACGTATTTAAAAAAAATAAAACGACACACCATATAAAAACGCCACATTTTATTGAATACCTCTTATGAAGTGGGCAATACAAATATGAACCGTTTTTTCTTCTGTAGATGACCCATGGTCACAGACATACAGTCATGAAATGACATGAATGAGAAGCAGGACGCTCTTATCATATCCACATCTGCTGAGGGTGTGTCCAGCCGGCCCGGCATGCGTGTCCTACCCGACACGCATGTCTTGTGCACGGTGCACCGCAGGACAGACACCGCGTCATGTGGAACAGAGCTCACGTGGGTGATGTGACATGCAGATCGCCCGGTGCATGTTATCATCTGACAGTCCATTTCACCTGGGGTAGCCTGTCAGTGTGCGCGGTGTGTGTGGTGTGCGCGCGCTCGCTACAGCCCATTGCAACAGTTATATATTGATCTCTGCTCCCCTCCACAGCATGTCTTTTTCCTGGTTCTCTCCCTCAGCCCCAACCAGTCCCAGCAGAAGACTGCCCCTCCCTGAGCCTGGTTCTGCTGGAGGTTTCTTCCTGTTAAAAGGGAGTTTTTCCTTCCCACTGTAGCCAAGTGCTTGCTTACAGGGGGTCGTTTTGACCGTTGGGGTTTTACATAATTATTGTATGGCCTTGCCTTACAATATAAAGCGCCTTGGGGCAACTGTTTGTTGTGATTTGGCGCTATATAAAAAAATTGATTGATTGATATATGTTTCTATGTATGTCCATGTGAGGGCAGCAAGCAGATGCACTTGCGTCACAGTGGACAGTTGTTAGTTTATGTCTGTCCAAATGTCTGTCCAAACACAGTACGTGTTCCCCAGCCATGACGTCCAGAACCACAGATCTCCACAGCCACTCCTGTCGCCGAACACACCCCCTGTCAGTTCAGCGTGCACACCAACGTGTCACTGTGTCTGTTTGCAAAGCCACACTCATGGGGGCACTTAGACAAATTTTACATCCAGCTCGACAGTGATCATCTGCTGACTGTTGTTGTGGTAATAGCACGAATGGCCACACATTTCCTAAGTGCCATGCGAGCGGTGTTAGATGTTCATGTGTGTCACCTTGAATTTGGCCGAAACCTGCAGCGATAGGGTTCGATGGGCTCTCACAGCGCCCACTCTGTCTTTCAGCTGCTGGTGTGCACAGATAGTTGTAGCAACAGGTGTACGAGATGTTGGAGGAAGCTACGATTTTACATGTTTTGCACACGATTCCTGCTTCATGCGCAATTTGACCAAATTTGCACTATGTGTGAAGGAGCCCTTATGTTGGTCAAACCTAATGTTTGCACATTATGACCTCTTTAAGATAATTCAGTGATGTCTCATGCGCGAGTAAGTCTTATCATAGCTACTTTTTTCCTGATTTGTCCAATCCTGCTAAAATATTCTTCACTGTATTTGAGAAGATCTGTCTTTGTGGCACACCGTCTCGCTGTGTCAGTGACCGACATGCCATCTCTGTGCTGTGTTGTGTGTCCGTGGTTATTGTCGCCTGAGGCCCAGTCATCCCTACCACATATAGGGGTCACACACAGATCATTGCTCTTGCCAAAGGCCCCGACATCAACACTGAGTGACCCAGGCAGGACGGTGGTGCAGCGGCTGGTCGGTGACGGATCAGGAAATAACGCCAATATCATTGGCTCCATCGTTACTGTTATAGAAAGGAATATTTTCTTGTATCCATAGAAATGAGATGTATTTCTCCTGTTTGCTGTTTTTGGTAAGATGAAACCTTGTTAGGATGAGAGGAAATGGTCAGGTTGGAGGAGTTAATGGCAGTGACTTCCTTCTTTCTTTCTTTTTTCGAGGTTGCCACAGCAGATCTGCATGTTGATTTGCCACAGGTTTTCATGCCAGATGCCCTTCTTGATGCAACTCCACATTAGTTGGCCACCACAGCTGCCCAAGTCTGGAGTAGTTAACTGTGCTAAAATCACATCTGTTTGATAAGAATCCCACCATAAAATTTCCCGTTGTATTCCTGTAACTCCTCCTGAAATGACTGTTGGCTCCACCAAAGCAGTCGTGCTTCTGTTTTTTTTTTTTTGTTGTTCCTTTTTTATGAAACTTGTAGCTTGCCTGGCCTGCAGTAGAAACTGGGCCAAATCTGCATAGAGAGCCATGAAATTTTTAAACAATATTTCCACATCGCATGATAGTGTGTTTTAGTAATGAACTGTTTTTTGATAGGCTTGGAAAAAAAAAGTCTGGATGTGGACTTTTTCAAGAATTTCTTGAAGAATTATGTAAGATAAGATCAACTTTATTTATCCCAGAGTAAATTATTTTGCCAGGATACCGAAACAGTAAACGGTGAACAGTTTTGTTGTTGTTTTTTTTACAATAAGTATGACAAATTTACATGAAATGACTGGAAGACATTTGCACAAGATGTTTGATAATATTGCACATGACTCTGAGTAACTGAATAACTCTGTTGATTATGGATTCATCCTGCAGAAGGGGGAAATTACAACCCCTGGCAATAATTATGGAATCACCGGCCTCGGAGGATGTTCATTCAGTTGTTTAATTTTGTAGAAAAAAAGCAGATCACAGACATGACACAAAACTAAAGTCATTTCAAATGGCAACTTTCTGGATTTAAGAAACACTATAAGAAATCAGGAAAAAATTGTGGCAGTCAGTAACGGTTACTTTTTTAGACCAAGCAGAGGGAAAAAAATATGGAATCACTCAATTCTGAGGAATAAATTATGGAATCACCCTGTAAATTTTCATCCCCAAAACTAACACCTGCATCAAATTAGATCTGCTCGTTAGTCTGCATCTGAAAAGGAGTGATCACACCTTGGAGAGCTGTTGCACCAAGTGCACTGACATGAATCATGGCTCCAACACGAGAGATGTCAATTGAAACAAAGGAGAGGATTATCAAACTCTTAAAAGAGGGTAAATCATCACGCAATGTTGCAAAAGATGTTGGTTGTTCACAGTCAGCTGTGTCTAAACTCTGGACCAAATACAAACATGGGAAGGTTGTTAAAGGCAAACATACTGGTAGACCAAGGAAGACATCAAAGCATCAAGACAGAAAACTTAAAGCAATATGTCTCAAAAATCGAAAATGCACAACAAAACAAATGAGGAGGAAACTGGAGTCAATGTCAGTGAGCGAACTGTAAAAACCGCCTAAAGGAAATGGGATTTACATACAGAAAAGCTAAACAAAAGCCATCATTAACACCTAAACAGAAAAAAAACAAGGTTACAATGGGCTAAAGAAAAGCAGTCGTGGACTGTGGATGACTGGATGAAAGTCATATTCAGTGATGAATCTCGAATCTGCATTGGGCAAGGTGATGATGCTGGAACTTTTGTTTGGTGCCGTTCCAATGAGATTTCTAAAGATGACTGCCTGAAGAGAACATGTAAATTTCCACAGTCATTGATGATATGCGGCTGCATGTCAGGTAAAGGCACTGGGGAGATGGCTGTCATTACATCATCAATAAATGCACAAGTTTACGTTGATATTTTAGACACTTTTCTTATCGCATCAATTGAAAGGATGTTTGGGGATGATGAAATCATTTTTCAAGATGATAATGCATCTTGCCATAGAGCAAAAAAACGGTGAAAACATTCCTTGCAAAAAGACACATAGGGTCAATGTCATGGCCTGCAAATAGTCCGGATCTTAATCCAATTGAAAATCTTTGGTGGAAGTTGAAGAAAATGGTCCATGACAAGGCTCCAACCTGCAAAGCTGATCTGGCAACAGCAATCAGAGAAAGTTGGAGCCAGATTGATGAAGAGTACTGTTTGTCACTCATTAAGTCCATGCCTCAGAGACTGCAAGCTGTTAGAAAAGCCAGAGGTGGTGCAACAAAATACTAGTGATGTGTTGGAGCGTTCTGTTGTTTTTCATGATTCCATCATTTTTTCCTCAGAATTGAGTGATTCCATATTTTTTTCCCTCTGCTTGGTCTAAAAAAGTAACCGTTACTGACTGCCACAATTATTTTTCCTGATTTCTTATAGTGTTTCTTAAAGCCAGAAAGTTGCCATTTGAAATGACTTTAGTTTTGTGTCATGTCTGTGATCTGCTTTTTTTCTACAAAATTAAACAACTGAATGAACATCCTCCGAGGCCGGTGATTCCATCATTTCTACCAGGGGTTGTATACAGTCTGATTGTTACAGGTAGGAAAGACCTCCTGTGGCATTCTGCGGTGCACTTCAGTGGCCTCAGTCTGTGGCTGAAGGTGCTCTGACTGGATGTTAGGGGGCATGCAGGGAGTGGAAGGTGTTGTCCAGGATGCTGAGCAGTTTCCTCAACATCCTCCTCTCTGACACCTCCACCACAGACATCAGCTCAACCCCCAGGACAGAGCCAGCTCTCCTGGTGAGCTTGTTGAGTCTGTTTGTGTCAGCTGCCTTCAGCCTGCTACCTCAGCACACAACAGCGTAGAAGATGATGCTTTAATGTAAGATTGGCTGTTTTGGGTACTAGTGAAGGTGTTTTTTTTCTGTGTTTGTTTGCACATTTCATCTATAACATATCCAAAAATTAATGAGGCTTTGTTTCGCCTTCAGATTGCTTGTTTTGGCTTTTCAATGATATAAACCAGAAAATAGTAGGATATTCTGTCATTGTAGGAAACCAGACAATGTTTGTGATATTTGCACCATAAAGATAATTTACTGTTTAAAAAAAATTCTGATTGTTCAAACTCTCATTGTTGCAACACTCTTTCCACCTACTGGGGAGGTGATGGTCTAGTGGTTTAGCAGTGGGCTTGAGACTAGAGGATCTTTGGTTCAAACGCCCACTAAACTGAGAAAACCACTAAGGCCCCTTTCGCAAGGTCCTTAATCCCCAAGTTGCTCCTGATGTGTAGTGAGCGTCTTGTGTAGTAGCACCCTGACATTGGGGTGTAAATGTGAGGCATTAGTGTAAAGCTCTTTGACCCTCTGATATAGATAGAAAAAGTACTCTGTACAAAGATTGTTCAATATCATGGTTTAGGGGTAGGATACAAAAAGCTATCTCAGAGATTTCAGCTGTCAGTTTCCACAGGCACAGTACTAGTTAAGTGGCAGGCCAAGAAAAATCTCAGATAAACTGAAGCAAAGGATGGTAAGAACAGTCATAGTCAACCCACAGACCTGCTCCAAAGACCTACAACATGATCTTGCTAGAGATAGTGTCTCTGTGCATTGTTCAACTATACAGGGCACTTTGCACAAAGACCTGCTGTATGATGCTGTAATGCAGACAACGCCTTTTCTGCATACACACCACAAACAGTCGCCTGAGGTATGCTAAAGCACATTTGGACAAGCCAGCTTCATTTTGGAATAAGGTGCTGTGGACTGATGAAACTAAAATTGAATTATTCTGACATAACAACGGCAGTATGCATGGCTGAAAAAGAACACAGCATTCCAAGAAAAATACTTGCTACCTACAATAAAATTTGGAGGTGGTTCCATCATGCTGTGGGCTGTGTGGCCAGTGCAGGTACTGGGAATCTTGTTAAATTGAGGGTCACAGGATTCCAGTCAAAATCAGCAGATTCTTGAGAACAATATTCATGAATCAGTGACAAAGTTGAAGTTGCGCTGGGACTGGATCTTTCAACAAGACAACGACCCTAAACACTGCTCAAAATCTACTAAGGCATTCATGCAGAGGAACAAGTACAATGTTCTGGAATGGCCATCTCAGTCCTCAGACCTGAATATTATTAAAAATCTGTGGTGTGATTTTAAGCGGACTGTCCATGCTCAAAACCAACAAACCTGAGATGTTTTGTAAAGAAGAATGGCTCAAAATACCTTCAACCAGAATCCAGACTTTCATTGGAAGCTATAGGAAGTGTTTACAGGCAGTTATTTCTGCAAAAGGAGAATCTACTAAATATTGATGTATTTTTTCTGTTGTGGTGCCCAAATTTATGCACCTGCCTAATTTTGTTTAAAGAATTATTGCACACTTTCTGTAAATCCTATAAACTTAATTTCACTTCAAATATCAGTGTGTTTGTCTGCTATATGATATATTAACTGAAATTGCTGATCCAAACAACCAATGATTTATAAAGGAAAATCGTGAAAATTATCAGGGGTGAACAAACTTTTACATACAACTGTATATAAAACATTTACGATGAGTTTTACCCACACATCAACAACAATAATGATAATGATGATAATAAATTATTTAATGACAAGAGCTGGCATAAGGTTAAGTCAGCTCTTAAAAAGTGAAAACAAAAATGTCTCTTTTGCCATCTATTGGTTGATTTTAGTATCGCTCTTTAACCTGACCTCCTGCATGCCAATGAGACATGGGTCAAAATTAATTTAAAAAAAAAGAATTTTATGGAGACATCCAAGAAATTATCTACCCATCCATTTCCTGTAGTCGTTTACTCCAAGTAAGGGTCATACTGGGGCTAGAGTCTAAGAAATTCTTCTTTTGAATTTAAACAATTTGGTTACTAAATTAGGCAGCACAGTGGATTAGTGGTTAGCTCTGTTTCCTCACAGCAAGAAGGCCATGGGTTCGATTCCCACCTGTGGCCTTTCATGGGGAATTTGCATGTTCTCCCATGTTTGTGTGGGTTCTCTCCAGGTGCTCGGCTTCCTCCCTCTTCCAAAAACATGCAGGTTAGTTGACAGACTGGTGTCCTGTCCTGTACCGCGCCTCAAGCCCTCTGACTGCTGGGATAGGCTCCACCCCCCATCCCCCGATCCTTAATTGGACCAAGTGGGTATAGAAAATGGATGGATGGACGGTTACCAAATTAGCACTTGTAGGGAAATACAAATTTTAAATCATACATTTATAGTGTTTGTTTTGTTTTGTTTTTCTGATTTTATCAGTGGTCTTTCTGCACTTTATTGGGATTGACACCACATTTTGTTTGAGCAGCGGTTGTAGTTGGTGTGGCAGTGTGCTAAATGTTTCACATTATCTGCTAACCACGATTTCTTTCTTTCCATCAATGAGGATGTTTGTTTGTTGTTTTAGCCAAGCTTGATTACTCTTTAGAGGCACACTTCCTGGATATTGCGTTTGAAACACGAGAATCAATGCCAGCGGCCACAATGAGCATATTCTTTTTTAGTTCCAAGCTAATGTCTTTATGATATGATTTCCATGTTTATTCATCCATGCATTCTTCTCACCTGTTTTCCCATTTCTGTAAGTGACCACCACCAAAGTGAGGGCATACATGAGCTTTTAGCTAATCAGCTTGCACGCGCGTGTGTTAATGTGCCCTTGCAGGTATTTCTTATTCGTCATTTACGTCTGCATATGCCTGTGGCGTTATGTTCACGTGCACTTCCTCCATGCAGCCCTCACACCCTGGCAACGACCCAGCTGAAAAGTTCCTGTACTGTCCAGACGCATCCTTTAGGGACCTCATCAAGCCCCTGAATTTCCTTCCCCTCACGCCCGGAGGGCATCCATATTCATTTCCTGCTCTGATTTGGGGGAAAATGATGAAAGGCTGGCTTTTTTTTCCCCATCTCTTATTTCCTGCCAAGGTTGCCTGCATTTCAGTGCAACGTAAATCTGCAAAGACTTGCAAACATGTTCCCATATGGACGTGACCAGCTACTCGTATCACGGCGTGTTTTGTTTAAAGCAGCTCAGAGTTAATATTGTAATATACAGAGTCGTCGGCTGAGAATCTTTGTGTGGATCACTGCAGCACGTTAATCCTTCCGTAATAAAAGCAGCTCATTTTGAAGCCGAGATTAATTATTGTGCTATATTTACGTTCACACAGGCTGCATTCCTCTGCCTCTTCATCGATGTCTGTTTCTCATAAAATAAATATCTCATTCACTGTCAAGTTATGAGGACTTGATGATATCATGGAGATAACTGCATCAGTTTGAAATAAACCTGTGATTAAACTGGTGGGTGGGTATTTACTCTTACCGGAGACGGGAAATGAATGTTAATGAAAATAACAGTCACATACAGTCATAACCCAACTCTGTAATTATTGCTGAGCTTTGATGATGCCATATATACTTGACACACACATGCACCTACTTAACTAAACCTCAGGTAGGCTATTAACCGCCGGCGTCCTACCCTCCTCCTCCGTGCATGACAACGCTGGAGGGCGCAACAACACGGCCCAATGAAGAAGCAGTCTTTTTAGTTTCCCAGACGACCGTAAACACACGTGTACACAAAGGATGGTCCCGCTGTGTGAGAGGATCATCTCCACCCCTGGCCGGATAAAGAGCGGCTGCACTCACTGGTATGCGCTCCTGCCCTGCAGGCGCACGCTGCGCAGCGTGCAGACGCTTTGGCAGCGAACCACACTAATCAATATTCATGTCACACTTCTCATGCAGCGCCATGATGACAACATCCTGGCGGACTGTTTTCTGAAACCATATGAGCAGATTTTTTTATCCTTTTTGCTTGAAATTAGAAGTGATAGCCAATGTTAGCCAATAATGGGGCAACAGCTGAGAGTTAAACCCAGCAATGGAAGTCAACTGACAGCAAACAGGGGTGAGTGTAAACTTTAAATTGAAAGTTTTAAAACAATTTAAAAATATGATCTGAACAAAAGGTGGACCACATGGTGAAAAATATTCATCATAAGTGGGATTCTGTGTTAGTTTTGATCATTTTGGGCCTCATCGTGACTGTCTATAGTGCATACATGCTCTAACATGCATGATTTTTTTTTTTTTTGGTACAACATGAAATAACCAATCAGATTGCATATGTACTGGCTTTAAGTGGTGAGTGGGGTGGAACCTGGTGCACTGCTGTTTAGACAGTGAATTCAAGTGAACTGGATCTGCATGCAAAGTATCAGAGCATGTGAGTGGATCATTTACAGGAGCAGACACCAAGGCTCCCTGAGGTGAAGCATGAAAGTCTTATTTTTATTTTGTTTTCAGTTCAGGTATTATTTAAATGCATCGTACTTAGTAACACTGCTGCTGCCTGTTCACTTTTAACCTACCAAGCCAGTGCCTCATACACTGCAGATTTGTCCAACTGCTAAGGCAACAGATTATGCAATTTTTGCACTACCATCCACAGTGACAGCATACAGTCCATTCATAGCAGAATCCCCCAAGATGTTTGTAACTCTGGTGTGGTGTTTGGGAAAATAGTTACACTCTGCATTAAGCTGGGCTCCCATTGGCAATATATGACACCCGATCGTGTACATTTTTGATGCAAAAAAAACTAAAGTTGAATATTCAGTTGGTGCCTGAAAACGGGTTGTAGGTAATTTTGAGCTATCAGAAAAGTTTTAAACATGTTCAAAAATAATTCATGATGTGGAGACACTTTGTGATGTAAAGCGAATAGGTGTATAGAATTTCTGGAGATGTTGAGGAATATTTCACAGAAGTCAGAGCATGTGAGTGATATGAGTGTGGATCCAGCACAGTGTCTTCCTTTAATTTTACACATACTATTGTTATTATTTTCATTAACGCCTCTTGAAATAAATCATGTTTCCTTGAATGTGGATTTGGCTATTTAGTCATTTTTATGTCAGGCTACAGTGTAAACTAAAATTAAAATACAATGCAGATTTTGTTTCACCATTCGCTGACCTCTTTAAATCTTCTCTGGAAATATAATACAGATCCCTAATGAAAAGCATGTCACTCTACAGCAGAAGACAGTTTTGAGATGTTAACAGATATGTGCTAAACACAAAGGTCACTTTAGCCAAATTTTGACTAGGCCTATGACTGAATAAGTGACTGTGAAATATCTGTCTGTCTGTCTGTGTATCCTATCTTTGCCAGATGTGGCGTTAATCTCTCTGCATGTCATCTAGGTTTTGGCATGCCTAACCCCACCTCTCCACAAGCAATAAATGTAGTTCATTTGAATAACCTCTCATGGACAGATATTATTTGCACCGTTCTACGGACTGCTCTTGTTTCTCTCTAACAGTTGGCCCAAAACTCTGCAAAATAAGTGAAAAATATGAATCATCAGTAATTGTGCACCATCATAGGACTCCCAAAGCTAAAATGTCCCACCACTGACTGATATCCTGCAATACAAGGAAAGTTCTGTCCAGGTCAGAGTTTATTTCATGCACAGCTTCAACAGAAACGCCATTAATTGATGGTTTGATTGATCACATTTATTAAAAACTGACTTGACTAACAGTAGGCTGTAGGCGCTGCACACCCTGTTCACATGACCAGTGCACAAAAAACCTCCCAAAATACTTTGTACTATGCCAAAGGTAAAACTTAATTAATTGTCCAGGTCTAACCTGGACAAGGTGCTCGTGTGACGGCTCATTATATGTTACAGCACTTAACAGATGTTGGATTTACAGAGCTCAGTCATTACCCTGTATTGTGCTCAAAATCTGGGCCACAAATGATAAGAGACTCACTCTTCTGTGCAGTTAGCATGCAGCTGCGTGTTATCTGAGCTGCGGAAGGTGCAAAACGCTGAGTGACTGCAGGTGTCTGATAGGCCTTAGTATCTTTTGTATTGCAGCTCTAACTCTGCACAGATAATGTGTGGCCATGTGTTACTCTGACCATAACACACTTTCCTGCTGACTGCCGCAGCAAAATAATTTGTGCACAGCAGCCAGTGTGTCTCCCACCAAAAACAGGTTGTATTATTATTATTATTATTATTATTATTATTTATTTATTTATTTATTTTTTGCAGGCAGCATCATGTCGTGTCTGCATTTATGTAATGCAATTTCCTCATCACAATCCAATGTGAAAATTAAAACATTAGCTGTAGAAGCAGAGTTGGTTTCAGAATTTCTCACAATAGTAAACTGCTATATGCAACACTTTTGGTTTTGCTCCCATTTTGTATGAGATGAACTCAAAGATCTGAAACTTTTTCCACATACACAATATCACCATTTCCCTCAAATATTGTTCACAAACCAGTCGAAATCTGTGATAGTGAGCACTTCTCCTTTGCTGAGATAATCCATCCCACCTCACAGGTGTGCCATATCAAGATGCTGATTAGACACCATGATTAGTGCACAGGTGTGCCTTAGACTGCCCACAATAAAAGGCCACTCTGAAAGGTGCAGTTTTATCACACAGCACAATGCCACAGATGTCGCAAGATTTGAGGGAGCGTGCAATTGGCATGCTGACAGCAGGAATGTCAACCAGAGCTGTTGCTCGTGTATTGAATGTTCATTTCTCTACCATAAGCCATCTCCAAAGTCGTTTCAGAGAATTTGGCAGTACATCCAACCATCCTCACAACCGCAGACCACGTGTAACCACACCAGCCCAGGACCTCCACATCCAGCATGTTCACCTCCAAGATCGTTTGAGACCAGCCACTCGGACAGCTGCTGAAACAATCGGTTTGCATAACCAAAGAATTTCTGCACAAACTGTCAGAAACCGTCTCAGGGAAGCTCATCTGCATGCTCGCGTCCTCATCGGGGTCTCGACCTGACTCCAGTTCGTCGTCGTAACCGACTTGAGTGGGCAAATGCTCACTTCGCTGGCGTTTGGCACGTTGGAGAGGTGTTCTCTTCACGGATGATGCGAAGGAGATGTGTTGCACTGCATGAGGCAAATGGTGGTCACACCAGATACTGACTGGTATCCCCCCCAATAAAACAAAACTGCACCTTTCAGAGTGGCCTTTTATTGTGGGCAGTCTAAGGCACACCTGTGCACTAATCATGGTGTCTAATCAGCATCTTGATATGGCACACCTGTGAGGTGGGATGGATTATCTCAGCAAAGGAGAAGTGCTCACTATCACAGATTTCGACTGGTTTGTGAACAATATTTGAGGGAAATGGTGATATTGTGTATGTGGAAAAAGTTTTACATCTTTGAGTTCATCTCATACAAAATGGGAGCAAAACCAAAGTGTTGCGTTTATATTTTTGTTGAGTATATATATGTGTGTGTGTGTGTGTGTGTGTGTGTGTGTGTGTGTGTGTGTGTGTGTGTGTGTGTGTGTGTGTGTGTGTGTGTGTGTGTGTACTCAAGGTAGTCCAGTAGTTTGTTTGTTTTTTTTTTTTTCCCATGAAGCTCTTTAAAAAAATTATATTGAGTTCTGCCAGTTGACTCACTTTGGGCTCATATGTATGTAAAGAAGCGTCTATGTTAGGCCATCTGGAAAACGCAGATTTTTAAAGAGGGAGAGTAAAACTTAAGTACAGCTGTGGGACACAATTCAGCTAATTGTAAACAGCTGCAGGTGATATCACTCTCCTGACTGCAGACTTGCCAAAAATTCCCAGTGAAATATCAGCATTTAAAGGAACACTAAAACCCAGACTGACACACGCAACAAAATATACTTGCAACAATAAATGATACTTTTACATGATGATACTTTGCATCTACAGCCGACTTTTTATTGTGAACGGCCGTGCACGCTGCCTTCACCCATGAGCAAAACTTCCAGTGAAAAGAATGAATGTAAAGTAGGGCTGCTCGATTATGGAAAAAATCAGTATCACGATTATTTAGGTAAATATTGATATCACGATTATTCAAACAATTTATTTTTTTTTAGTTACACAATGCATTTATTCAGCATTTCTCTCACTCTAAAAAAAAAAAGTTATAGACAATGTGCGCAAAACCGCCAAATTGAAAATGTACTGTACCTTACCTGTATAAAACATAAAATGAATAAAATAAATATTAAAAATATCATATTATACGAGGTCTGTCAATAAAGTATAGGTCCTTTTTATTTTTTTCCAAAACTATATGGATTTCATTCATATGTTTTTACGTCAGACATGCTTGAACCCTCGTGCGCAATGAAAGACGTGCGGACAGATTGCAGCATCAGCTCGCAGCCGCCGCGACGCTCCGCCACAGGAAAAACATCTCTGTTGGAAGCCTTAAGGACAAGTTGGAACATGTCCAGCTGTTAAACAATTTCTCATATACTCACTCCACCGAAAGCCATGAAAAGCCGCCTGGATTTTACAAATGGTTATCAACACGGAGGTGTTTTTCCTGTGCCGCCGCACCGAGCCGGCTGCATCCCGACGCGCGGACCTGTCCGCACGTCTTTCATTAAAAAAATCTCCTTTAACAGTGGAATATCCGGATAAAATGCTGAAACCGACTTCTTCTGAAACTTCTCTGTTCTCTCACGACGTCCTGGATCAATAGAGCCTGAAATGTGGAGGTTTTAAGCTTGAAACAGGCTGATGACGGCGCCTGAGAGCGCTGCGCGATGTCTCGCACCGTGGGAAGTCCTTAAAGCGACAGTATCACCTCAAAATCTCTCATCTGCCGTTACAATTTCCACTGAAAACCAGCTTAATTTTTCGAACCGTGTCCACTTCGATGTGTCTCACAGGTTTAGAAAAAATTTTGATCAATCAAAGCGCCAGTCTCTCAGCAACTTTTCAGACAAAGAAATTCTGACGAGGGGCTGGACGACTCCTCCCACAAGGAGTGCTCACAGGCGAATGACGTCACCTACAGGCGTGGAAAAACTCACGCATGCGCGCGAGGGTTCCAGCATGTCTGACGTAAAAAAATATGAATGAAATCCATATAGTTTTTGAAAAAAATAAAAAGGACCTATACTTTATTGACAGCCCTCGTATATTATTTTTCTGTTTTCCTCTCCCTTCCCTGTTGTCACTGACCAATTGGTCAGTGTCTTTGGGCATCTCCCTGACTTGTGCTACTAGGACATAGTGCGGCTGCATTGTTTTTGTTTCAATTTATGTTCATTAGTTTGTGTTTTTGTCATCATTCCCTTGACCACGTTTCTCCTTTTGGAGAAATTTATCCGTTCATTTATTGTTAAAATATAAAATGAAACAGCTTTTTTTAAAATAATAAAATAGTTGCTGTTGAAACAGCCTTTTATTTAGAAGCAGGTGATGTTATGCTAGATTCTCAGGACCAGATGAAGGTCTCTTCTGCAGCTTTGAACTCTGGTGGTGTTGCTGAAAAGCAGAGATGTTTTCTTTCAACTGGACTTTGTGGTGTTCAGCTCATCAATGGAAGTTCAGTTGTCTGCACAGCAAATGTTCCTGATTGGGACAAATAAAAATATTTCTTTAAATATAAAGAAACACTAAACAGTTTATATATATATATATATATATATATATATATATATATATATATATATATATATATATATATATATATATATATATATATATATATATATATAAAGGGGGAAAAAATGATGGAAAAAATGCCCGAAAAAACAAGTTATTTAAAGTTAAGCTTTTGTGGTGTCTGAAAAAAGCTGTAGCTTTATTTGGTAAAAATAAAAAAGACTGAACCATTTAAAAATTAAAGCGTTCACTCAGATCAACTGTGCTAAAAGGCTACGCTAACATTAGCCGATCATTAAACCTTCACAGAAGTTCAGTAAACGTCACGTTTTATTTTTACATTATTCTCACCTTGATAAAGCTGCAGAACTAAACTCCGTTGGGCAAACTGGGACTTCGCATATATCCAAAAAGTGGGAGATTTCGGACTGAGTGGGTTTGCTCCATCACCCCGGCTGCCTGGATCGCTCTGACCAGTGATGATGTCTGAAGGCCGGCTTCTCCGTGCAGGTCGGCTCGCTGTCGCGGTTCGATAGATATCCCACCAAGTCGTCAGTCCTCCCTCGGTCGGCGTCACTCCGAAAAGTAGCTGAAAAAAGCTTCTCCCAGCAGGGTGATGGGAGAATCATTCTACTGCTGTTTTTTAAAGGTTTTTTTGTGGTTCAGGCGACGCAAATTCAAGAAGGCGATCGCTGAACTTTTTTCAGATTGTGGAAACAGCCAGAGTGTGACATAGCAATCCTGCCCCCTTGCTGCTTCCGAAGCGACGCGTCTGACGTCATGCGTCTTGGGACACATTGACGGATTGGCCTGATGAAAGGGCCTTAAATCGTTTCACTCAATTATACGAGTTTGGAGATCATTTGATACAAATATCGATATCACGATCAAAATTCGATTAATTGCACAGCCCTAATGTAAAGCTTCATTAAGTATTTGCACATGACAGTTATTCTGCACTGATAACTGCTATTAGATCTTAATGGTGAAATGCATTTTGAGAAGCAAAACTGCACAAGTTTTGTAGTAAGGCTTTATTATCACTGGTGAGAAAATTAGAAATGTGACAGAAATACAGGATTTCTTTTCAAAACTGAAGCCTTAGTCTGTTTTACAACAGACTGTTGTACCAACACATCCAGGCATTTGTGGCTAGTAGGAAATTTTTCTTTTATTAGCACATTTTCCAGACTTGTCTACACACCGGGATATAAGTAGTATCTGTCCAAAATTGCATCATAAAGAGAAAAAAAATCCTTTCTAATTCGCACCAGTCTATACACCACATTTATTTCAAAAAGTGGTGCAAGGATTCAAGGATTCAAAGGATTCAAAAGAATTTTATTGTCATATGCACACAGGAACATGTTCCCTGCACAGTGAATTGTGTCTACTGCATTTAACCCATCCTAATTGCCAGTTAGGAGCAGAGGTCGCCTTTAGGCGCCCGGGGACCAGCTCCAGATGTACATCCCTGCCTAGGTCAACAGCAGGGCTGAGCAAACCAAGACCGGCCTCATGACAACAGACGACACATACATAACACACAACACACATAAGCCGGCCCGGTACATGAACACATATAAAAAGCACACACAAGGTAAAACTAGGGAGAGAAAAACCTTCATAGCTGCTGCGTTAAACCACACAGCAGCAATGCAGGAAAAAAAAACCCATCAGCACAAAAAAAAAACAATGATCACACACAGACGAGAGACGACGAGACGACGACTGAGATTTGAAAAGTCCAGTTATCATACAGAACACTCCGGAGAACACAGTCTTTAGGCGGCATCAACGGCCTTGTTTGTCCATCCTGGAGGGAAAAGGGGCCCAGCCCTGAACAGTCTACTGTCCACAGTCAGCATCAGAGCTGGAGAAGGTAAGGGCGGGGGGAGACCAGGGTGTGAGGCTTAAGCGTTGTTCTTCTTCACGAGTTTTTTTATCACAGCGGCCTTGAAGTGCAGCTGTGTTTTGGGAAGCCGAATGAATATCCAGATTAGCAGACGCCTGAAAGATTCCACATTCTGAAACAGAGTGGCTTTCAATAGATCTGAATATAGGAGAGGAGATGTGGTCATTACTGACGATCAAAGCGGTTTTCCAGTGCAGCCATCCTCCCAGAGATGGTTTCCAATGTGCGGTTAACACCCGCCGACTGAGCTGACACTGCCCTTCCAATCGAATCAATCATGTGGGGCAGCCTGGATGGGCCAATTATTGCCGCTTCCACCTTCATAATTTTCCGGTAAACCAGCACTATGCCCGCTCCACACAGCAGAAACCCGGTCACCACCTATCCAAATATATACACATCTTTGACGTCCTCCACAGACAGCGTGTAAAGGCACATGACCTGCCAACTGTCCATCATGTAGCCCATCACATGCGTCCCGGCAGGACAGGTCGGGTCCTCCGCCCCCGAGTGTCTTGTAGAAAAAATAGTGTCAATTGCGTTCAGAGACCACTTTAACAGATCCATTTTTTCTGTTTTCCAGAAGAGCAAAGCTGGCAGCCTCACAGACAACACGCCACAGAAGCAGGAAAGATAGGGAGGGAGGGAGAAAGGAAAAATGCGTCCGTCTCGGCCGAGAGCAAGGAGGCAAAAAAAAAAAAAGAAGCAAAATTTATTTTATCGCTGTATTTTTAATGGCAACACTGTGTTAGTGATCCGAAGCTAACAAGCAAATACATTTTATTGTATGTGCACAAAACCCCGAGTAAAGTGCTTCTTTTGTCCACTGAACAGATGATCATAGGTGAGGTAAACATGCAGTGTAATTAAATTAATGAATTAAATTAGTTAATAAATTAATTCATTTTTGTTAAACATTTGTAAAAGACAGCCTTACCTTAGATTTGATTTTCTGACTTGCCGTTGCTGTAGTTGTTGTCTCATACTGTACAAACAAATATGATGAGTTGTATGAGAGTTACATTCCCTCTTTTACTCCAGACCTTAGTCTTTCAGTTTGAGAGCATGATTACTCAGATTTTGCTCATTCTCTAAGACAAAGAAGGTTTTTTTTGTCAATCAGTTTCTTCTGCTGCTTCCTGTTTTATAGTGGTTGGCACCCAGCTTAATGGTGTGTAATCCCCACCTTCTGCTCTGGAGTCACAGCATCTCATTAAATACACAAGAGCAGCTTGTCATGCATGGGGATGTGACATCACTTGTGGCCGTAGACGATAATTATCTTATTTCAAAAAAATTTTCATATAAAGTTGCTTTGGAATATAGTTGGCAGGACCTCCTAAACTAGTAAAAACACATACACAAATCTGGTTCTCTAGCAAGGGTGGCTCATGCCCTATTTTGACAGCCAGTGTACAGCACCAATCCATTTGGGGCTTATTTGAGCACAGAAATATGTGAGCAAAGACAAGCACTGGGCTCAAAGGAGTTGGATTTGTTGGGGAAAGTGTAATGCACGGACCCACAATGAACGGTCAATAGATAATCCAATAAACACAATTTATTGTGGCAAATGTGCAGAACAGGTCAAATACTGCTTTTAGACAGTCGATTACAAAATACAATAGGTGACGTGTGGGCAGGCCCGAGGGTAGGAGACGCCTATCCAGAGAAGAGCCGGGGCCCACAAGGTTCCGCCGCCAACGAAGACCTGCAGTACACTGAAGCCACCAAGTCCCGAGTCCCCAGGTGGCCTCTGCTTCAGCTGTCAGATCCGGTACTGCTGGCAGGAACAAAAACAGGTTAAGGGTGGGTGTGTGGACACCCAGTAAGCAGTCAGCAAACTCACAGTTCTTATCCACTTGGAGGGAACACCTCCACCTCCAACTCAGGAACAATTTAACGTCAGAGCCTGAACCACTACTTATCGTATGTGGAGCGAGGAGTGAAGGTCATCACTCCTCCACCGTCCACAAACCCAGCTCCAGCTGTGAGTAGAGTTCCAGGTACTCCTGCAAAAAGTTCAGAACAGACAAGGTACGTGCATTCGGCACAGAAAAACGGCTGAGAGAATTACCTGTGTGGTAAACTGATATCTCGGCAGAGATGTGGTGTCTCCTCCAGGCTTTTATGGTCCAGTGATGATGATTACTGACAGCTGTCAGTCCTGGCTCCTGGGTAGTAACTGCACCTTCTGGTGCCTGAAACCTAACTACAGGCAGGGCGCCCTCTGGAGTTGGCCAGCAGTATCTCCTCTTTGGGCGGCCCACACAACAGGATTTGCCTTTCTTTCTTTTTTTTTCTTTTTTTTTTGGCATGGGTGTGTTATAGTCCCGACATAATATTAACCGATGAGAGTGGCACCTGTCCTTCCATTCCTCTTCCCGTTGGAAGAGAACTGTGGTATTGAGACAGCAGATATGAGTAAAAGGATTTCTGAAAGATTAATGAATTATGGCCACTAAAGTTCCCTGAGGTGAAGCAGTGCAGCAGTAAGGTGAAGGTTAGCATTTTTTTCATCAGCATTTACTGTTATTTCAATTAATGGGTGTTTTCAATCCACTTTGATTTTGCAGCATATAATGCTGCCCGTGTTTGGGGTGGGAGTGATATAGTTTTTTTTTTTTAATCACAAATAACAAATTCACTTTGTAATATCAAATTACAGACACTGATGCCACATGTATATTAGTGAGTGCAACAGCTTTGAACATATTATTATTGTCATACTATACTATCATATGTGTTAACTAACTGTTAGCTTCTCTCCCCCTGCCATCCCCTCATTACCCCATCCCCGTAGAGACGGTGTCTGCTCCCAGACTACCAATAACCAGCAAAAATCTATTTAAGCATAAAAATTCAAAAAGAAAAAATAATATAGCACCTTCAACTGCACCACAGACTAAAACAGTTAAATGTGGTCTATTAAACATTAGGTCTCTCTCTTCTAAGTCCCTGTTGGTAAATGATATAATAATTGATCAACATATTGATTTATTCTGCCTAACAGAAACCTGGTTACAGCAGGATGAATATGTTAGTTTAAATGAGTCAACACCCCCGAGTCACACTAACTGTCAGAATGCTCGTAGCACGGGCCGGGGTGGAGGATTAGCAGCAATCTTCCATTCCAGCTTATTAATTAATCCAAAACCCAGACAGAGCTTTAATTCATTTGAAAGCTTGTCTCTTAGTCTTGTCCATCCAAATTGGAAGTCCCAAAAACCAGTTTTATTTGTTATTATCTATCGTCCACCTGGTCGTTACTGTGAGTTTCTCTGTGAATTTTCAGACCTTTTGTCTGACTTAGTGCTTAGCTCAGATAAGATAATTATAGTGGGGCGATTTTAACATCCACACAGATGCTGAGAATGACAGCCTCAACACTGCATTTAATCTATTATTAGACTCTATTGGCTTTGCTCAAAAAGTAAATGAGTCCACCCACCACTTTAATCATATCTTAGATCTTGTTCTGACTTATGGTATGGAAATAGAAGACTTAACAGTATTCCCTGATAACTCCCTTCTGTCTGATCATTTCTTAATAACATTTACATTTACTCTGATGGACTACCCAGCAGTGGGGAATAAGTTTCATTACACTAGAAGTCTTTCAGAAAGCGCTGTAACTAGGTTTAAGGATATGATTCCTTCTTTATGTTCTCTAATGCCATATACCAACACAGTGCAGAGTAGCTACCTAAACTCTGTAAGGGAGATAGAGTATCTCGTCAATAGTTTTACATCCTCATTGAAGACAACTTTGGATGCTGTAGCTCCTCTGAAAAAGAGAGCTTTAAATCAGAAGTGTCTGACTCCGTGGTATAACTCACAAACTCGTAGCTTAAAGCAGATAACCCGTAAGTTGGAGAGGAAATGGCGTCTCACTAATTTAGAAGATCTTCACTTAGCCTGGAAAAAGAGTCTGTTGCTCTATAAAAAAGCCCTTCGTAAAGCTAGGACATCTTTCTACTCATCACTAATTGAAGAAAATAAGAACAACCCCAGGTTTCTTTTCAGCACTGTAGCCAGGCTGACAAAGAGTCAGAGCTCTATTGAGCTGAGTATTCCATTAACTTTAACTAGTAATGACTTCATGACTTTCTTTGCTAACAAAATTTTAACTATTAGAGAAAAAATTACTCATAACCATCCCAAAGACGTATCGTTATCTTTGGCTGCTTTCAGTGATGCCGGTATTTGGTTAGACTCTTTCTCTCCGATTGTTCTGTCTGAGTTATTCTCATTAGTTACTTCATCCAAACCATCAACATGTTTATTAGACCCCATTCCTACCAGGCTGCTCAAGGAAGCCCTACCATTATTTAATGCTTCGATCTTAAATATGATCAATCTATCTTTGTTAGTTGGCTATGTACCACAGGCTTTTAAGGTGGCAGTAATTAAACCATTACTTAAAAAGCCATCACTTGACCCAGCTATCTTAGCTAATTATAGGCCAATCTCCAACCTTCCTTTTCTCTCAAAAATTCTTGAAAGGGTAGTTGTAAAACAGCTAACTGATCATCTGCAGAGGAATGGTCTATTTGAAGAGTTTCAGTCAGGTTTTAGAATTCATCATAGTACAGAAACAGCATTAGTGAAGGTTACAAATGATCTTCTTATGGCCTCGGACAGTGGACTCATCTCTGTGCTTGTTCTGTTAGATCTCAGTGCTGCTTTTGATACTGTTGACCATAAAATTTTATTACAGAGATTAGAGCATGCCATAGGTATTAAAGGCACTGCGCTGCGGTGGTTTGAATCATATTTGTCTAATAGATTACAATTTGTTCATGTAAATGGGGAATCTTCTTCACAGACTAAAGTTAATTATGGAGTTCCACAAGGTTCTGTGCTAGGACCAATTTTATTCACTTTATACATGCTTCCCTTAGGCAGTATTATTAGACGGTATTGCTTAAATTTTCATTGTTACGCAGATGATACCCAGCTTTATCTATCCATGAAGCCAGAGGACACACACCAATTAGCTAAACTGCAGGATTGTCTTACAGACATAAAGACATGGATGACCTCTAATTTCCTGCTTTTAAACTCAGATAAAACTGAAGTTATTGTACTTGGCCCCACAAATCTTAGAAACATGGTGTCTAACCAGATCCTTACTCTGGATGGCATTACCCTGACCTCTAGTAATACTGTGAGAAATCTTGGAGTCATTTTTGATCAGGATATGTCATTCAAAGTGCATATTAAACAAATATGTAGGACTGCTTTTTTGCATTTACGCAATATCTCTAAAATCAGAAAGGTCTTGTCTCAGAGTGATGCTGAAAAACTAATTCATGCATTTATTTCCTCTAGGCTGGACTATTGTAATTCATTATTATCAGGTTGTCCTAAAAGTTCCCTAAAAAGCCTTCAGTTAATTCAAAATGCTGCAGCTAGAGTACTGACGGGGACTAGAAGGAGAGAGCATATCTCACCCATATTGGCCTCTCTTCATTGGCTTCCTGTTAATTCTAGAATAGAATTTAAAATTCTTCTTCTTACTTATAAGGTTTTGAATAATCAGGTCCCATCTTATCTTAGGGACCTCGTAGTACCATATTACCCCAATAGAGCGCTTCGCTCTCAGACTGCAGGCTTACTTGTAGTTCCTAGGGTTTGTAAGAGTAGAATGGGAGGCAGAGCCTTCAGCTTTCAGGCTCCTCTCCTGTGGAACCAGCTCCCAATTCAGATCAGGGAGACAGACACCCTCTCTACTTTTAAGATTAGGCTTAAAACTTTCCTTTTTGCTAAAGCTTATAGTTAGGGCTGGATCAGGTGACCCTGAACCATCCCTTAGTTATGCTGCTATAGACGTAGACTGCTGGGGGGTTCCCATGATGCACTGTTTCTTTTTCTTTTTGCTCTGTATGCACCACTCTGCATTTAATCATTAGTGATCGATCTCTGCTCCCCTCCACAGCATGTCTTTTTCCTGGTTCTCTCCCTCAGCCCCAACCAGTCCCAGCAGAAGACTGCCCCTCCCTGAGCCTGGTTCTGCTGGAGGTTTCTTCCTGTTAAAAGGGAGTTTTTCCTTCCCACTGTAGCCAAGTGCTTGCTCACAGGGGGTCGTTTTGACCGTTGGGGTTTTACATAATTATTGTATGGCCTTGCCTTGCAATATGGGGCGCCTTGGGGCAACTGTTTGTTGTGATTTGGCGCTATATAAAAAAAATTGATTGATTGATTGATTGATAAACTAGGACATTTATGTGTGTGACAGAGAGAGAAAGAGAGTGAGATGATCCACGAGAAGGACTATGTACTAATTTTGAAGGTTTTAGCGTTTACGGACACATGCCACAATGCATTATGGGTGGGTACATTATTTTTCTGACATCAGCGGTTGGCTGGTCACACACAGTTATTTAAATGCGTGGTAGGTTTTACAAATCTGTATTTTTAAATATGTAATTTTTTTTATTTGTAAAAAAAAAAGGCAATTTAAAAACTGAAAATTCTGTTTAAGTGGATTCAGCACTTTTAGCGAACGTGCAAATGCAGTTCATACTGCCATGAACACTGGCATCTACTGGCCAGACCATTATTTTAAAACTAAAACATATAGAGCTGATATTTTCACTTTATAAAAGGACAGATGTGACATTAATTTAAATAACTTGTCCGGAATTAGCTTGTTTAAAATTTTAACCATAAGTCAAAACTGACTGCCTGTGAATGACTTGGGAGATAAGCCGCCGAGTCTGTATGGTGTGAAGAGAAGTTGTCTTTATTTTCCCCTCCCTCTTCCTTTTGCTCTTCTCTTTCTTTTCTTTCTGGTCACCAGGTCTCTTTTGCTGAGTGCAAACACATTTTTGTGTATCAATGCGCTGGCGTTGCTTATTTACCTTTTCTACCTTCTATGGTGGCACGTAGTCAGAAACTGTCAAAAGTGTTCCTGCGTGGACACATTGGTACAACACCAAGCATGTCCAGGATTTGTCTACATTGGTAGTTTAATGTTAGCATCCAATGCAACAGCTATACTAGTCAATGTGATCACTATCAACTTTCACAGCAGAAGACGACATGTGGTGCAGTTGTCGAGCAATAATTGACTTGGCATTTGCACAGTGCTACATAAAACAACAAATGCTCTGGCTTTGCTCATTTTCAAGTTTTATGTGCTTGTTTTATGACGGTACAGCAACATTTTTCATGCGCTATCATGCAAGTCATTTCTGCTTTTCTAATAGAAAACTATATACATCTTTATCAATCTTTGACAAATCTACCACTGGATTGGCACTGCAGCTGTGACAATAAGCTGCACGTTTTGATGCCATGAGCTGCCTGGGTGTTTGGCGCGAGGCTCTTCGCTGGAGGTAAACGAGTGTTTCAGTGCATTTTTATTGTGGAAAATCATCCACTTTTCTGTTTGCTGCATACAATTAACACAACTGCAGCATTAGCAGCAGATTACAATAGTGGTTGAAGGAATTTAATAAGGTTGCAGCAATACCTTGAAAAACTCGAGTAATTCAAGTCATAAAAATCTTTGATGTAGAAAATGTGACTTGATTGATATCGTCCATGGAAATGTTACCCACTCGAGCAGTGTAAGGATGATATTTGCATGCGTTTGTGGCATTCTAAATGTTGAATTTTAAAAACATGCACAGCAAAACCAAAAAAAAACAAAAAACAAAGGCTCTTTGCCAAATTAATCTGTACATACTTTCTGTGCAAGTTGAACACACACTCAGGGAACAGACACTGAGAAAGCCTCAATAATGCAAATGTGACAAAATCATGAAACTCATTTCTATGTTAGTGTTATTATTATTATTAATAACAGCAGAGTGGGAACTTTATAATGGAGCTGAATTACTTTCTGCATGTTTAAAACACATGTTCTCATCAACAGACATTGTTTTTTATCCTCCGTTATAAAAACACATGTGGCATTTGTTACCGCTTTCATCCGGCTGCTCACATGGTTCAGATGGCACAGGGAGCTCTTTGCATTACAGTCACCATTTCCTTGTAGCACTGACGCTCACTTTGGGTGGCGTTCAACGCACACAACCACAAATGAACAATGTTGGCATATAACTTTCAACTGTCCCACTTGTCTTTGTCCATCGTCATAGTTATTAAATGAGGAATCACCATCTTCCCAAACAGCAGAGTCTGTGCTGTGCACATTGGCTGAAATGAAGACATTTGGTTCTTTGTGAAAGATGTTCCGGGGAAACACTGATTTACAACGTGAGTTACGCACACCGAAAAAGTCATGTTGCTGTTAGGTTTTTTTTTATCACGGTGAGTGATTTCCAAAAGAATTGGACAGGAAATGGACTTCAAAGTTTAGATGTTGTATTGTACAACCCCTGGCAATAATTATGGAATCACCGGCCTCGGAGGATGTTCATTCAGTTGTTTAATTTTGTAGAAAAAAAGCAGATCACAGACATGACACAAAACTAAAGTCATTTCAAATGGCAACTTTCTGGCTTTAAGAAACACTATAAGAAATCAGGAAACATAATTGTGGCAGTCAGTAACGGTTACTTTTTTAGACCAAGCAGAGGAAAAAAATATGGAATCACTCAATTCTGAGGAATAAATTATGGAATCACCCTGTAAATTTTCCTCCCCAAAACTAACACCTGCATCAAATCAGATCTGCTCCTTAGTCTGCATCTAAAAAGGAGTGATCACACCTTGGAGAGCTGTTGCACCAAGTGGACTGACATGAATCATGGCTCCAACACGAGAGATGTCAATTGAAACAAAGGAGAGGATTATCAAACTCTTAAAAGAGGGTAAATCATCACGCAATGTTGCAAAAGATGTTGGTTGTTCACACTCAGCTGTGTCTAAACTCTGGACCAAATACAAACAACATGGGAAGGTTGTTAAAGGCAAACATACTGGTAGACCAAGGAAGACATCAAATCGTCAAGACAGAAAACTTAAAGCAATATGTCTCAAAAATCGAAAAATGTACAACAAAACAAATGAGGAACGAATGGGAGGAAACTGGAGTCAATGTCTGTGGCCGAACTGTAAGAAACTGCCTAAAGGAAATGGGATTTACATACAGAAAAGTTAAAAGAAAGCCATCATTAACACCTAAACAGAAAAATACAAGGTTACAATGGGCTAAGGAAAAGCAATTGTGGACTGTGGATGACTGGATGAAAGTCATATTCAGTGATGAATCTCGAATCTGCATTGGGCAAGGTGATGATGCTGGAACTTTTGTTTGGTGCCGTTCCAATGAGATTTATAAAGATGACTGCCTGAAGAGAACATGTAAATTTCCACAGTCATTGATGATATGGGGCTGCATGTCAGGTAAAGGCACTGGGGAGATGGCTGTTATTACATCATCAATAAATGCACAAGTTTATGTTGATATTTTGGACAATTGAAAGGATGTTTGGGGATGATGAAATCAGTTTTCAAGATGATAATGCATCTTGCCATAGAGCAAAAACTGCAAAAACATTCCTTGCAAAAAGACACATAGGGTCAATGTCAATGAGCAGATCTGATTTGATGCAGGTGTTAATTTGGGGGATGAAAATTTACAGGGTGATTCCATAATTTTTTCCTCAGAATTGAGTGATTCCATATTTTTTTTCCTTTGCTTGGTCTAAAAAAGTAACCGTTACTGACTGCCACAATCTTTTTTTCCTGATTTCTTATAGTGTTTCTTAAAGCCAGAAAGTTGTCATTTGAAATGACTTTAGTTTTGTGTCATGTCTGTGATCTGCTTTTTTTCTACAAAATTAAACAACTGAATGAACATCCTCTGAGGCCGGTGATTCCATCATTTTTGCCAGGGGTTGTAAAAGTTCTTACACTGATACAGAACGTCATCTCAGCGCTGGGATCTTGACCAGGTCACATGCAAACACCTGGAACAAAGAACCCAGATTTCCACTTTACGCTACCTTTTGTTCCTTCAGTCTAAGCCACGCCCATATGGGCGGGCCTTAACCTGACTTGAATCAGTGTCTGTGTGAGATGGCTGCAAAGTGAGGTGAAAATAGGCAGGTGTCTGTCCGTGTTGCGTTCATGGTTGTTATGTAAAAATCTTATAGTGTGTGTTTATGTATGTAACAATAAAACAGAGGGTTCCATCATGCTGATTGGTTTTTATCAATAAAACATCTATAAAAAGATCAGATAGTTTTACCAAATACAAGGACATTTTCTATGTCAGCCATTTTGAAAAGCAGTTAGGTTAAGATCAGGTAGTTACAAGGACATTTTGGATGTGCGTCAGTCATTTTGTGTTATGCATCATGGAACACTCTGACATTGCCATGTTCATTCAGGACATGTGCACTGAGTTGAAAGACCCATACTTATATTTTTTGGTGCAATTGCGTGCATCTTTAATAATAATCACAATGATTTGGATTTATAGAGCACTTTTCAAGACACCCAAAGCACTTTGCAAGTTGCATTATTCATTCACACACCTTGGTGGTGGTAAACTACTAGTGTAGCCACAGCTGCCCCGGGGTAAACTGACAGAAGTGTGGCTGCCATTCTGTGCTTATGGCCCCTCTGGCCACCACCTCATTCATACACAGGCATGGTGGGTTAACTGTCTTGCTGAAGGACACAACGGTAACTTGCAGATTTTTGACTGGTTGGTAGCTGGATTTGAATCGCCGACCCTTCAGTCACAAGACGGCTCACTCTACCAACTGAGCTATTGTCGCCCTGCCACCTCATTACACCACTAGTCAAAAAAAACAAACAAACAAAAAACACACACACAAAAACAAAAAGAAATTTCCCACATTTTTTCTAGGCTCTTGTTGCCAGATCTAGTGAAAAATCTGTGCTGGTTAGAAAATTCAGAAACTTCTATATAAGTACAGAATTTAAAAATATGTTTGTATTTAAATAGAACTAAACCATTTTTGTATGAGAGGAATATGTAATAGGGCGGCACGGTGGCTTAGTGGTTAGCACTGTTGCCTCACAGCAAGAAGGTTGTGGGTTCGATTCCCGTGGCCTTTCTGTGTGGAGTTTGCATGTTCTCCCTGTGTTTGCGTGGGTTTCCTCCGGGTGCTCCGGTTTCCTCCCACATCCAAAGACTTGCGGGTTAGGTGGATTGGAATCTTTAAAATTGTCCGTAGGTGTGTGTGTGTGTGTGTCTGTGTTTGTTTGTCTGTTTGTGGCCCTGCGACAGACTGGCGTCCTGTCCTGGGTGTACCCCACCTCGCGCTCTATGACTGCTGGGATAGGCTCCAGCCCCCCGCGACCCTTAATTGGACTAAGCGGTAGAAGATGGATGGATGGAATATGTAATAATAAAATGTCCAAATAAAAAAAATGGACCTAAAAGATGTGTGTGGGACATAGTTATTGGCAGTCTTTTCTGAATTTACTCTAAAGCATGACTTTTACAGCGAGTTTTCTGAAACAAGTCAGCAGATGGAAATGTTTGTCTATAGGGCACCACACTCTTGTTTGAGGGCGGGTGCTAAAGGTGTAAAATATCACGCATGTGATGTCATTTCTCTACTTCTGGGGAAAAACATGGCATTTTCAATGGGTTTTTGGGCAATTTACACACAAAGTGAAATTGCAAAGAAAAAGCGATGATGTGGTGGAAAGTGGACATGTGCTGCGATTTGTTTATGACTCTGAGCTCAAACATGACGAGGCGGTTTTGCAAGCGAGAGAACAGAGCTACTCTGGTTAGCTGTGTAGACTAACACTTACCGACACAACGTCTCCTACGTCCTCGCCTTTTCTTCTCCACCAGGAACCGAAAAAAAAAAAAAACTTTTCGCCACCGCTTCGGTGATTGCAGCCGAAAAGAAAACAGTACACCATTTATCCATGTGAACTTAAGCTGTGTGTATTCATATTGCACAATGGAGTGCAGGTCCCCATAAATAGTCAAATCCTGTGATATCACGCAGGGTTCAAACGAGACTGCGGTGCCCTACTGCATCAGTACTTACACAGCTTCATGGTGGAGTGGAGCAGAGAAGGAATTTTTTTTTGTTAATATAATATAATATTAATATTATAATAAAATATTATAATATTTTGTGAATATCAGCTTTAGATTGTCAGAAGGCACATGGGAGACTCGAGTCTTGAGCTGATCTGGCTTCTTCTACCAAAGTCCCTCTCTTCTCCACTCCACAGAGAAGCTGTGACTGATGATGCAACAGATAAAAGTTAAACAATTTACGTATTACAGCGCCAACAGCGATCATCTCAGTCTTCTCTGCATTGAAATGCAGGAAATTTTGCACTTTTTTCTGTAGTGAATCAAGCCTCTAGTTTTGCTGTTTGAGTGTCATTACAGAGAATCATATGTATGTTTGCCGGCCATAAACATAACAATGAAAGTTAATTCTATGGCTGTGTATAATCTGACCAAGAGGCTATACACAAACAGAGAACAAGAGTGGGCCCAGGACAGAACCCTGAGGTACACCCTATTTTATAGTTGAGAATACATAAATTATAAAGTAACTGAACACATTGCAGTTGATTTGACAAGTATGAACTCAGCCAAGAATGCACTTGTCCATAAACACCAAAATAATTCTCAGCCAAAATACAGCATTTAAAGGGTTTTGACTCAAGCTGGGACAGTATACTCATCTCCCAGTAAAATATATATCACGATACGCTTTGCTGATTCTATAGGTATAACAATACCTAAGAAATGAGAATCTACAAGTATTGCAATTTGATATTACAATATATTGTGATTTCATATATCTTTGAGTTGGCTTTTTTGGTTCCTCCAGAGGAACCATACTGCATACCCAGTGATTATCTAATTAAAACACTTTTTTTAAGCAAGCCGACTGCCTACCAGTGTAGTTTTAGCCCCAGACTTGGCAGCATAAAAAGTGGGAAAAGTAGTTTGTTTTTTAGAGCTGGAAAAATGTATTTTTAATTATTATATCACCATGTCTGCCATGATGCATCATGCAGGCAACTCATTTCGTGATCCTGGATTAATTATATCCATGTTCAAAGTGAAAATTGGATATCATGTTGTGTGCATCAGTGCATCATCATACATGTCAACTCCTTTGAGGGTCCACCTGTATAACCAAGTGAGAAAATCCATAAAATCAACACAAAATCCTTATAACCTCAAAATCGCACCAAAATCAGTTTTATTACAGTACACACAACCGCATAGTGGTATCACAAAACTGGGTTTTTGTGCACATATGATGAGTTGCCACAATGACATTAAAGTCAGGATCATTAGTTTTTCCTCCACAGTTGAATTTCAACAATAGAGATCTAATGTTCATGTGTCAAGCTGAATTTTATAGAACTGAATGTGTCAAATTTAGTGATTTTTCAGAAACAAGAACTGTGTGTCACTAATGGACATACATTAATGAAATCATGAAAAATAAATCGAATATAATGAAGAAAATAAAACATACCTCTGACTTCATCAAGTGTATTGAAAATCGCCTTGCCAGTGCCAGTGTTGCAGACTGGCATGTCAATGATCCTCGGCTTCGTCCCTGTGTTTATTAGGGATGTGTATCAATAAGATTTTATTGATATCAATACCATTATCGAGTCCGCTTATAGATCCGATTCCTTATCGATTCCCTTATCGATACCTCTTGTGAATTTTTTGTGTACTAAAAATAGGCTTTACAGGTTTTCTATGTCTGCGAGTCAAAGAGCTTTTTCTTATCGTGCACCCGCCCTGTGGAACGGTCTTCCTGCAACCGTGAGGCAGTTGGAGTCTGTGGACATTTTTAAGTCAAGGCTTAAAGCCTATTTTTATTCTCTTTCTTATGAATAGTTTTTATTTTTTATCTGTTTTATTCTTTTACTTCTGTTTTTAATTATGTATTTGAATTTTTTAATTTTTATTTATTTATTTTAATTATTTTATGTTGAACTGTTCTGTGTGAAGAGCCTTGAGACGGCTTTTGTTGTGATTTGGCGCTTTATAAGCCAATTAAATTCAAATTGAATTGAACAACATTTTATTGAGTATATGAAATTGGTCACTGGATCCTTAAACTTTGGACATAATAAACTCTACATCAGGGATGGCCAAGTTTGGTCCTCGAGAGCCACCTTCCTGACACTCTTAGTTGTCTCCCTGCTCCAACACACCTGAATCCAATGAAAGACTCGTTAGCAGACTTTTAATGAGCCTTTCATTGGATTCAGGTGTGTTGGAGCAGGGAGACAACTAAGAGTGTCAGGAAGGTGGCTCTCGAGGACCGAACTTGGTCACCCCTGCTCTACATGGTGGATCCTTGATCTCTGGACATAAATAGAAATAAACAAAATCTGTCGTTTTTGTCAAAAGCATTTCCTTTCAGACATTTTGGCATGAATGTCTCTCCATATATCTGAGCTGGCTGTGCTGTATGTCAGCATCAGTTTAATTCATACAGAACACAGGACGTCACATTTTGGGAATAAAAAAAATGTTTTAGTCAATTTAGTCAGTTTATTTTCTGTATTACAGAGTTTGGAAAGAGGTGTCATTTTATTTAAAGCAGCAATTTGAAGTTAGTAATTCCGACTGGGCTCTGTCTGTCTCAGCAGAGAGCCACCAGCTGCGTGGCTCCAAACACACGGAACAGAGGACGATTCTCGTTTCTTGACTACATCATGACAAGAGTCCCAGTTAGTGACTTTAATCCACACAAAAGCGACTTACGATATTTTAATGGCTTTGAGAGGAGTTAAGAAGCGGATTTGCCGTTTCTGAAGAGCAGCGAATCAAAGAACCAACGAACTAGTGGATCGAAGCATTGCTTCAGTGACCACACATCAAAGTGGAGTCGCGCTGCAGAAACGGTTGATTACAGAGCCGCGGCAGACCAAACCCTGATAATCTGTAAGACTTTATTTGTACGTCCGTATGACTCTGAAACTCTGAAAAATCCGTATAATTTACGGACAATCCATATAGGTTGACATGTATGCATCATTGTTGTGTTGCACAGTTTGATCACTGGGGAAATTTCTCGCAGTCCATCTGTATTTTTTCACAAGACTGAAACGGAAATGACAGTCAAACAATACTCAGATGAGGCTTACAATTCATTGTGCCATCTGCTGAATTAAAGCGGTACTGCATTGCCATCTTATTTCAACCAGCATTTGAATTTGAATAATTCTTATGCCGCGTTCACACCGGGCGCGACGCGAGCAACTGCAGCCACAGGTTGCCATGTAATCCCTATGTAAGGACACGTTTTGGCGCCAAACCGCACAGCGCGACGCGATGGAGGCGAGTGAAGCGACGCGAGTGAAGCGATTTTGAGCGTTTTGCGCGTTTGTGGCGCAATATTGCGTCGCCTCACGTCGCACTGCCCTCCTCCCCAAGTTCAAAAATCTGAACTTTTTCGTCTCGTCGCGCCGCGATGACCAATCAGGGACTGAATATGTAGTGACGTGGAGATGTCTGGAGTTTGACTGAAGATGTGAACATGTCCTGTATCTGGTAGCAGCCTGTGAGCAGGACGTTTGTCTCTTTTGTCCTTTATTTCACAATCATGACAGAGTTTTTGGAGCGAACAGCAGCACCACAGCAGCGGGGAGCAGAGGTTTTTTTAATTTTTATTTTACGTGCGCACGCGTGAATCGTCCTGGTGATTATTTTACTTATTAACTACACAGCTGTATAATAAAGCAAATGGTGACTGGTTTCTAAACACAATTATGACAGAGTTTTTGGAGCGAGCAGCAGCCCTACTTGCAGCAGCGGGAGCGGAGCTTTTTCCTTTTTTTTTACGTGCGCGCGCGAGCGAATCGTCTGTAGAGAATATTTTATTAATTAACTACACAGATGTGACTGGTTTCTAAACACAATTATGACAGAGTTTTTTGGGGGAAGAGGCAGCTGCAGCAAGCAGTGGAGTTTTTTTTTTTTTTTTTTTTATTGTTTAAATGTGTGCGCACGAACGGGACAGTTGGTCCTCAAACTGGGTCCCGCAGAGGTGGAAGGACCGCTGAAAGCGGCCGTCACCCAGACACAGCTCCTGCAGCTAATAATGACACTCCCTGTATTGGGAGCTTTTCACAACAACTCGCTCCGTGTGATCAAGGTCCGTCATGTCAGCTTGACTGACAACCGGAGTCGGCCAGCAGAATGGAAGCTCCCCCTATTTGATGATGCACCGGGGCAAATTTTCGCAGCGAAGGTCCACCTAAGCGGAGCGACACACCAGGCAAAGGAGGTGCGTCCGTCGCCTGGCGACCCACACGGATTTGTAGCGTCTGATCGCGCTCGGTGTGAATGCGGCATTAGTGTCAATTATTTATTTATTTGTTTATTTTGCCGCTCCTAGTTTTGACCTTTTTCCCTCTGTGAAGTGTTTTGTTTTGTTCTTCTTCAGAAACTTTGGTCATTTTATGAAATATTCTTTATACACCAATTTGGTTCATTTGCATTTGTTTATGAACATATTTCAAAGCCTTTGCTTGAAAAAAAGGCAACACCAATAATTCTGGCCAACGTGGTACTTTGTTAGAAAACCAAGACATATCCAATCTGATTTTATGCTGAAAAAAACTTTTTTTCTAGGCTTTCTAAGTACTTGATTAATAATGAAGATAACTAGTAGAATACTTAAAATCAGAGTTTCTCACTATATATTAGAACTGCAGGATTTAATCAGTTATTAATCACACAGTTTTGGTAGTTCATCAGATGTTTCGTGTCTTTTTAAACCTCCAAATTCATTGAATTCAGCTTCTTAAACCTGAATATTTTTGTGTTTTTTAACTAGTTTATTAACTTCTTTCAAAGCAAATTGAATAGAGATAAAGTGAAACACTTGAGGATATCACTGTGTTAGAGGTCCTACGTAGACTCTGAGACCCGTAGGTGCTGGTAGTTATCTCTGGATTTTATAGCGTGAAGCCAGTGAGAGTCTGTTGCTCTTCTTGGACTGGACACCAGCCAGTCTGACACTGTTACTTTCCCAAGCAAGGCTGGTACTTGGACTGAGATAATGCAGATTAATGCTCAATCCCAGTGCTCTCCATTTCACCCAACCACTTTGCCCTTTCCCTTCATTTGCCCGTTGACGTGAATGTGCAAAGAGAAGAGAAAGGGATTACGCCTAAGTGTCTTGTCCAAGAACACAGACAGGGAGCGTGAGCAGGAACAGAGCCCAGGTCTACATATCCACTGAGCTACCCGCTCTGCACATCAGCTTGAAACATTGATTGATATTTTTCACCACTGTCTAGCATTTTAAGGACCAAACAATGGATTCATCCAGAAAATAATCAACATATTGATATTGAAAATAATTGTTCATTCCAGCTCTGTGAAATATGTTAAGCTTTAGTTTTCCGTTGTTTTCTGTCTCAGGACGAAAGAAAAGCTGTGTTCAAGATTTTATCCTTCGTATGCTAGGATATATTCATTTTTAATTGCAAAATAAACACTTTTTATGATCAAATATTTGAATGTAAGGTTGAAAGTTATTGATAGAATTTCTGGTCATGTATTGTTAAATTAACCAAAGGAAAATTGACAAGACATAAAATATTCAATAGACTAATAAAAAACAATTGTTAGATTAATTTTAAAAATAATCGCGAGATTAGTTGATTACAAAAACACTTTGTAGTTGCAGCCCTGCTCTTTATGCAAACATGTTTTTTTGCATATTGCACGTGTGCGAGGTTGGCATTGATGTCCAGTACTTTGCATTGTGTGCACGCACTGTAGTTGAACATGCTCCAGCGTTGCTGTGTCGTGGTGCAACTGTGCACCATCTTGTGTGTGAGCAGTAGCAGCAGGCTGGTTCATGGCAGCGGCCCAGCTGCTTGTAGTCAGACGTGTGGGACGGCCTGCTCAGATTTAGGCCTGTGAGTTATTGACCCTGTTTTGATAAACCCCTCTGAATGACACGGGCATAATTCAGCCTAAAAGTTTGCACTGTCACCACGATGAGCTAACTGTCTTGGCTGAATATATGGGTGCAATTTTCGAAATAGGTTTATAGCAATTCTTGTGAGAGGAGGGCGAGATAGTGATATTACTGACTTTATCACTGCAGCTGAGCAGCATCGAGCACCTCGCTCCTCTTGTATCTCTCTATTCCTCCTGTGACGGATTGCACAGGACGCACACCCTATTGCTAAAGAGAAAAGAGTCCAGCTCCTAATCGCAGACGGGAAGGTGATGATATGTCAGCGGAACAGGAGAAACTGCAGGCTTGATGACACAAACTCTGCAGCTATTGTGTTGTCAGTGTTGCAAATAAATAAAAAAATTACACACAAACATACCTACAAGTGATATATTAAAATAATGTTAGATAATATCTGTGCTAATTCCATATTTTATGTTAGTGATCAAGTATTTGCCTTTGTTATTTGATTGGAGGTCTCTGAGTTCTGGTTTAAAGTTTTAACATAAGAGTTAAGTTTCACTTCCATCATGCATGTGCAGGTTTCAGACACAGGGAGGGCTCCTCCCCCAGTAACATGTAGACTAAACCACACCCACTGTAATGCCCACATTGTATAAAAGTGTTGTGCAAGCTACGTTCGTGGTCTTTTCACAAGATGGAGTCCATCTGTGAAGACCGAGGCCTGTTTTCAACATGACTTTCAATAAATTCAAAATGAGGAATATATCGATGTGCTTCGTTGTAAGGGGCAGTAAATTACATGAAGAGCCAAGAGAAATTACAATATTGAACTGGTAGCAGCCTGATATCACCGATGAGCAAACATAAAGAAAGTGTCTTATCAAATTCAAGTTCAAATTTATTAATTTATATAGCGCCAGTTCACAATGAAATTGTCTCAAGGAACAAGGAAAACAAATGAGTCTTTAAACGTGATTTAAAAGTCTCCACAACATCCAACTGCTGTACGGGAGATCATTCCACAGAGCTGGGCCACAGTAGTAGAAAGCTCTGTGACCGGCGGACTTTTTATTCACCCTGGGAACACATAAAGGTCCTGCACCCTGAGAACGCAGGGCCCAAGCTGACTCATAGGGGCTTACCAGGTCAGCCAGACAGGGAGGTGCAAATCCATGAACAATCTTATAAACTAATAACAGCACCTTAAAATCCGAACTTGCAGCGACTGGAAGTCAGTGAAGAGACGCCAAAATGGGCGTAATGTGGTCAAACTTTCTGCTTTGTGTCAAAAGTCTGGCAGCAGCATTTTGAACCAGTTGAAGACCCCTAATCCTGGACTGCAGTAAACCAGAAAATAGAGCATTACAGTAATCCAGTCTAGAAGAGACAAATGCATGAATCAAAGTCTCAGCATCAGCCATAGACAGGATGGGACGAATCTTCGCTATATTTCACAAATGGAAGAAAGCAGTCCTAGTAATGTCTCTAATGTGGAGATCAAAGGACAACATAGGATCAAAAATTACTCCAAGATTCCTCACTTTATCCATATGATGTATAACACACGAACCTAAGCTAAGCACTAGCTGATCAAATTGATGCCAATACCTCACTGGACCAAGAACCATCACTTCAGTCTTATCAGAATTTAAAAGTAGGAAGTTACTAGACATCCAGCTTCTCACTGATGCAAGGTAATCTTCCAAAGATTTTATGTGAACGAGATTACCAGCAGTTATCATCATGTACAATTGGGTGTCATTAGCATAGCAATGAAAGGCAATCCCAAAACACCACAGTATATACCCAAGGGGTGCTACATAAAGGGAAAAAAGCAGGGGGCCTAAAAAGGATCCCTGCAGAACCCCAAACTTCATATCCCTAAGATCAGAAGAAGTGCCATTGCACATCACACAGTAAGAACGACTGCACAGGTATGACGTCAATCATGCAAGGGCAGTTCCAGTAATCCCAAAATGATTCTCCAGCCTGTCGAATAAATTATGATGATCCACAGTATCAAACACAGCACTAAGATCCAACAGCACCAAGACTGTAGTGGTATCTGAGTCCACTTATATTCTAATTAAGCTTGTTTTCTAGACATGCTAACTAGTTAAACTAAATCCCACCCCTGCCACCTTTCTCCGTGTAATGTATCATTAATTATTAGAACTTTCTTCTTTGCTCTGGCTATGTGAAAATTTATTTTCGAAATAGCTTAAAAATAAATGTAAATTTGGGATTGTATATTAGAGTGTTGGTTATTAATTTGTCTACATATTGAGATGATGTGCGATCTAATGCATCATTTAAGTTGTTCGATATGTACTGTATGGACCATAACATTTGCCACTAGAAATAAGTGAAAAATATTCATAGTAAATCTTGAAAATAATGCTTAACTTGTTCTGTAGTTGTAAAAATACCAACTTTGTCCTGTCTATAAACCACATCTTTAATCCTATTAATCCCATTCTTTGGCGTTTAAGGAGCATTTTAAAGCACCTTTTGTCAGTGTATTATGAAAAGCTCATTGTTAAAATCTCACTGTGTCATTTTCTTTCCCCTTTCATGTGCCAAAACATCATCTGAACCCATAAGAATTTAATGTTCACTGCCTAGTATAGTGCCTTCCTATAAATTGATTTTGACCCAGTCTTTGAACAAATGGAACACTGTTGGATTGCCATCCGTGGCTGATGCTGCTCCCTCCTTGGCACACAGAAAATACTTGTATTTAATGGGTGGTAGCTGGCTGACACAAAAAAGTGCCTTATTTAGTGAGCAGAGGTAGGCAGAGCGAGGATGGGGGTTTGTGTGACTGGCACTGATCAATCACCCTGTGAGGGGAAGCTAATGAAGCAGGCCTATGGTTTATTAAAGGGTTAGCAGAGAAAAGATTACTGCAGGGCCTCACTTTCCCACAAGCCAAGGGAAGGGAAGGAGGATACAGCGTGTGTAACGGTTCTCGGCAAACCTTGAAGGCAATCAAGGTGTTACAATCAAGGGTAATTCTTCTTCTTACTTATAAGGTTTTGAATAATCAGGTCCCATCTTATCTTAGGGACCTCATAGTACCATATCACCCCAATAGAGCGCTTCGCTCTCAGACTGCAGGCTTACTTGTAGTTCCTAGGGTTTGTAAGAGTAGAATGGGAGGCAGAGCCTTCAGCTTTCAGGCTCCTCTCCTGTGGAACCAGCTTCCCAATTCAGATCAGGGAGACAGACACCCTCTCTACTTTTAAGATTTAGGCTTAAACTTTCCTTTTTGCTAAAGCTTATAGTTAGGGGCTGGATCAGGTGACCCTGAACCATCACTTAGTTATGCTGCTATAGACTTAGACTGCTGGGGGGGTTCCCATGATGCACTGAGTGTTTCTTCCTCTTTTTGCTCTGTATGCACCACTCTGCATTTAATCATTAGTGATTGATCTCTGCTCCCCTCCACAGCATGTCTTTTTCCTGGTTCTCTCCCTCAGCCCCAACCAGTCCCAGCAGAAGACTGCCCCTCCCTGAGCCTGGTTCTGCTGGAGGTTTCTTCCTGTTAAAAGGGAGTTTTTCCTTCCCACTGTTGCCAAGTGCTTGCTCACAGGGGGTCGTTTGGACCGTTGGGGTTTTTCTGTAATTATTGTATGGCTTTTGCCTTACAATATAAAGCGCCTTGGGGCAACTGTTTGTTGTGATTTGGCGCTATATAAATAAAATTGATTTGAGTTGATTTGATTACACTGACTGTGATGTAGGTGGTGCTTTGTAATTTGTTTTTGGGCTGCTGTGGATCACCTGGTAGAGTTGGGTGTTGGCTTCCACACCTTCACAGATCAACATTTATGTCATGACAGTCAAGACAAGGTCCTCTAACCACTGATGACATCATTAAGAGTTAACTGATTAATACAACCACAAGAGAAGGTAATGCTGTCCAGTCTGTAACCATAGAAGTAATGAAGGATGTGGCTACAAGTAGGAAACTCAATTCCTGAAGGGTCGTGGCTACAGGTACAAAGCTTTTCCAGGCATACCCAGCGGTAGGACTGAGTACATGGCACTCCAACACTGAGTGACTACGACGGAACCCAGGATTATTAACAATGTAGGTCAGTACTTACGCAAGTAACAAAGGTGCAACACAACCATAAACAAGGGTAAGAATATATTACTTTAGGATTAACATTATTTATAATCTGTACAGCTCATCTCAGATGTAAGAAGTAAAATTTTATTCTAAACAATGTTTTTTTATTTTTTTTAACAAATCAAACCAGTCTTCCATGAAATTAATTTATTTCCCTCAATCCTTTTCTTCCGTAGTTAGACTTTACGAATACCTCCTGCTCATTGGTCTCAGTAATGACTCGGCTGTTGGTGGGAGCTGATCATTAATGTCTTGGACACTTGAGGTGAATAAAAAAAACAAAAACTACTGGGAAATGTCTCATACCTGTGGCACAAACCCTTGGTACCGTATCTGTGCATTTGAATGCCCCCCCCCCCATTTATATTTTAAAATTTATATATTTTACTTCTGCTGAAATCAGATGTTTTATTGAAATATATGAAGGCGTGGGTGTTCATGGAATGGAATGTGTAAGTGTGATATACGAGTTTTGTATCTGTAGCTGCTGCCATCTATGACAAAACTATTTGGGAACAACAGGTTACACGTCAGCAGCAGCAACAGCACTTGTATGTTACAAGTGACATTTAGGTGCAAATGAAGAATAAAATGTCAAAATAAGACAAAATTACAATAACACACAACTTGGGCTGTGGTGTGTGCAAATTTCACCTTTTTAACAAGGAAACACAATGCATCCTTTGTATGAACTTTGGAGTTGTAAACATTGTCCTTTCTCAGTACGACCATCAGTCCTTTCATTAAGTCCACGGTCCAGTTGGTAACTGTGTTGTTTCTGTCTTGAATTCCAGAAACGAGTGACAAAAGCTGCTCTGCGTGTTGTCTGTTTCCCGCTTTTAAAAAGTCATAATTACCACATGCACCAAAAGCTCAGGACACTTGAACAAACACGTCATGACTATAGTGACAGCAGGACCCCAGTAACTGGAGAAGGCCAAGCAGACGGCCGCATTTCACCTGGCTGCAGCAGATAGATGGTTATTTTCGAGATGTAGGAATGGATCACAAAATGCACAATTGTTTTGCTATGCTGCCCCACTAAATGTGTTTCCTACGGACACCTCAAATGTTTGGGAAGGGGACAGCGGGTCATCCAGGCTACTGGGTAACTACTGGCTGAACAATCAGAACAGGCGAAATAATTATTTAGTTAATTAAAATACACATATGTGGCCTCAATTATAAATTATACACAATTTTTTTACTTTGGATTTTCACTATAAATAACGATACCAACAAGAACACAACATTGGCGTTTTATTAAAATACGAATCGGCATGTTGTTTACGCACACGATGCTTGTTTTCATGTAACGTTGACTGGTCGATGCCAGTAAATTAACTTTATTCTGAAAATACGGGCATGTTGAAAACAAGGCCTTCAGATAGTTTCAAAGACAAATGAGTAGCAGGGGAGTGAAAAATGCAAAGCAGATGTTTTTCTCACCGTTTTTAATGGCAGTGAGACATTACTGATGCCATTACAGAGACCTTTTATAGCTTCTTTTAATCCCTTGGCCTGCCTGAGGAAAGAAACCCCTTGTGGTGCAAAGTAGCCTCTTTACTTCACAACGACAATTTGAACCCATTTCCAGCTCTCTCCCCAAATCTGCCACAGGGTTTCGCCTGATTTCCTATGTAATTATTCTGCTCTGAAATCAAAGGTAAGGAGGCATTATAATGCACCTCTTAGGTAAACATATGCTGCTCATCGTCCGTGGCTTGACTGAAAGTGTCTTTTGTAACAAATACTGCAGCTGGCGCTCGCCGTTTTGTCCCTGCGACTTGTTTTGGTCATTCGGTTCACATTTTCAAACAAAGCAATCACAGATAATGAGATCCAATAACGACGTCCCGCTCCCGTTGCCATTCCTTGTTCACATTTTGAGTGCTAGATTTACATGCGGCGCAGCGTTGGGTGTCTGCTTCCTGCATCAGAGCCGACCTGTAAAGCTCAGAGGAGCACTTACAGGGGTCTGCTTAGGGGCGAAAAACGAGGAGGAGATGAACTATACGGCTCCATCTTGCAGTCCAGCCGGCAGTATATCAGCGGAATCGCAGCAGCATGGGCGTGTGCATGAACGCTCCACTCATAAATATCTCCCACCCCCAACTCACACCCGCCCTTCCAAAGGGGCCTCTGTGATGGTGATGGTGAAAGGATGTCGCTGTCTGGGTGATTGAGTGCTGCTGGTCCTGGCTCTGGGCTCATCCTGGTGCTCCGAGTCCAAGTGGGAGGCCGAGCCGCCGGCCTGAAGGGACTCACCTCAAGGTGAGCAGGCAACGGAGCAGCAGGACGTCCTTCTGTCACGAGACCAACTTAAAGCAAGAGCTTCAGCTTCTATGAAAAGAACGTACCAAAGGAAGAGCTGCCGTCTTCAGAAAGGCTTAACTACAAGAAGAAATGGTTCATGTAAAAAAAAAAAAAGCAGTAAAAACACCATCACATCTGACCTCATACATATTTTTTAGATGAAACAGTTGTCCGAAATCAGATTTGAAAACCAGTCAAATCCATCTCATCTCAATTTTATCTCGTTTAAATCTTGGTTTTACTACTCGTTTGCTGATAAAGAACAGCTGCTCTGTAAAATAAATACCCAAAAAGATGAGAAAATACAAACACTCAAAGCGACTGGCTTTTATGATGCTGAAAGTAGTTTCTAAACCAAATATTACACTTGAGAAAACTTAAAAACACATAGACAATTTGAGTTTACTCAAAAAACATTAATTAGATGTTTGTAGGTTGAGTAAACCCAAAACGTCTATAAATGTGGTTGTCATGAGTTTTTTTTATGTTTTCTCAGATTTTAAACCAGTTCTTCCAGAACACTTTAAAACTAGAGGGTTATGTTTTTGTCAGAGTACTTTAAGAAATTTTACTGTTGGTTTTTGAACTTCATAAAGGCAGTCAAGAAGATAAAATCTGGTTTAAAAGTGTTAAACTCAATTTAAATACAATCTAAACAATTCTGTTTTGTAGTGCCGTACCCTCTGGAGATACATGGGGAAATAAATGAGAAATGATCAAAAATGAGAGTAGTATAAACACGAACACTCTGCATTTTTTGTCAATATTAGTTAGTAAATATATATTAAATCATGAACTGCTTAAATCCTTGTCTAAAATAAATGTATAACTTTATTGATCTTTAATTAAATAATATATATTTAGTGCCTCACAAAGGCTTTAGGCACATGGAATTTGCCTGAAAAAGCAAGTAAATAGCTAAAATAAAAAAATGCGAATAAGTAAAGCCTGTGAGTATGTTTCACCTTTAAAATATGTTTGTTTTTTTGAATGATGAAACTATAATTTTTTCACAACTGTAACTTGTGCTTGTCAAGAGAAATTGCCATCCTTCTGTCCATCCTTGCATCCATATGACAAAACCTTCTGCATCTTGAAACTCAAGAACTGTAAAACTCTCAAAATCTAAATTTTGGGGGGTCAAACTGGGGAGTCAAAAATCTGCCTTGCAAAAACAAACATACAAACAAAAATCAGGCACTTCTGATATTTATGAATGATTTTTTTTTTTTTGTATTTTGGATTTCAAGTAGGAGATGTACAGAAGCCCTGAAATGCTCACATCGAACCTCTAGATGGCAACAAAAGCTGCTCAAATGTGTGGCAAAGTCTTGAGTATTTATTTATTTATTTGAGAAGTTAACGGTGAAAATAAGAATGTCCAACTTACAATTGTGTCCCTTTTGGCCAATTTACTTGTTTTGATTGTATAATGAGGATTGTTACAGTAGATTTGTTATTGAATGATAATCACTGAATTGTCTTTGTGTTGTTTTGTTCAGGGGGCAGTAAACATAGTTTTACTCTAAGATTACGCCAATAGTTGATTACTTTTTTAATAGAAAAAGAATGAAAAGTAACTGGAGAAGATTTTTGTACAGTTCAGCAGATTTTGTTTTGACCAGCTGATGCAGAAAAAAACTATCTATCTATATACCCTCCCCCCCCCCCCCCCCCACACACACACACACACTGTACATACTATTCTTATGTGTACATGCGCTTGATCTTGTTGAGCCTTTGTCATTCTTGCTCACTTAAAAATCAGAAATAATCAAGACCCAGTAATTAGCCTGACTTGCTGCCTTGTAATTGGGGGCAGAATGATGTGGCTCAATTTATATTTTCTTCTCCTCTTTCATAAGTGCAGACTTCAGCGTGGCCTCTGTTTAATTTTTTGATCCTGTTAAGCTCCTTCCCATAGATGCTGGTTTATTTTAACGTAGTGCCTTTCATCAGTCACCAGAAGAACCAGCGTTTTTCAGAGAGGGAGTGACTTCATTTTGGAAACATCGCTGTCTTTTCCCTTTTTGGGTTTACAGCGATGTCAGCCTTCTCTCTGCCGCTACCATGAGAGCCTTGACACTGTCCAGGTCCGTCCTACTTGGCAAGAGGGAGAGCTACAGAGAAAGGCAGAGTTTATTTCCTGTTCTTGTGAATCATATATCAGTACAATTCCCCTCTGTGCTGTTTGGAAACGGCGGAATGACGGGTGTCATTTATCATACGGACTGAAAGAGGCTGTGGGAAAAGGGATTTGAATTCTTCTGGAAGTGTGTGGACTCTCCTTAGTGGTGAATCATTAAACGGAGGAGTTTTTCAACAGGGATATGAGTAACTCCTTGTGTTGTTACTTTGTTTCCTTCTTTCACTGGTTCAATCGTTAAGCATGAAAAATAAGATTTACTAGTTTTATGTAAAATGTAAAGACACATGACAATGAACTTTTTATTAGAGATTTGTCCCGGCCACTGATTTAATGCCAATGAGATGACTCCTATAAGTATTTCTTGTATTAATGTGCATAGTTTATATGTTTCTTATGTACAGATTTTGTCATATTTGGCCATTAACGTGGCCAATAGTGGAAAAACTTTCAGTACTTTTATCATATTTTTTTTCTCCCAATGTCCATCATAGTTTATTTATTATAAAACTATGACAGAGGGGACAGAGCCTTTTCTGTTGTTGCCCTGAAATTGTGGAACAGTTTGGATGTTGGAGAGGCATCTTCTTAAAACTTTTCTTTTTTCTTTGGGTTTTGACTGCAACAAGATTTTATAGTTTATTTTTTAACTTGTCTAAATATATGTTTTACTGTTTTAAATGTATGTTTTAGTGTACAGCACTATGGTCAGCTGTCTTAGTAAAGTGCTTTATAAATAAAGATGGTATGGTACGGTATACTATAACTTTCTTCTTTGATAGCACAAAGTTTATGCTATTAAAGAAGAAATTTATAAATCTATTATTCAGTTTTTTACTGATTATAAAATCTACAGTGTTCCTGCAAGGCTGACGTTTGGGTAAATATAGCCTATAGGTAACCCTGCATTCTTTTTGAATTTTAAGGAAATACCATATTGTTCCAGATATAAAATGGTAATTTTTATTAACAACATATTTAAAAAATATAGAGTCATGTTATAATCAGGGTCGTCGTACCCTGATGAAAAGTCCACTATGGTAAATGGAGTGTATGTGTAGAGGGATGTTTGTTGGTCTTTCAAATAAATTCTGTCCATGTAAAAAGGGATGTTTTATAGTTTTTCTTCACATGCATGTAGTCCTTTTGTAGAGTGACGGCTTTTCACCTTTTTAGCAACAGATTATTTCCTTGAAAAACTAAAACAAATACATATTTTTGATTGTAATGTGGAGTTGCATCAGGAAGGGCATCCCGTGTAAAACTTGTGCCAATTCACCATGCAGATCCACTTTGGATTGCTGTGGCGACGAGTGTAAATAAAGGAGCAGCCAGAGGGACTTACTTTTTACTTATCTATTATACAGGCTACTGCGAATCAGGGACTATACTTTGTGATCAGATAAAATTTGTTGTTGTTGTAGATATTCTTTTTCCATTTGTGATAGACTGGCGTCCTGTCCGGGGTGTACCCTGCCTTCCACCCTATGACTGCTGTGATAGGCTCCAGCCCTCCCCTGACCCTTCATTGGAGTAAGCGAGTATAGAAAATGAATGAATGAATTATTTTTCCTTGACAAATTAAAATAAGACAAAAGTGGCATTGCTTACTTTCAAATATGTATTTCATGAAAAAACTGGAGTCTTCTTCTGCCTCTCCTCCTTATTCACCACAAGGGGCAGCACATTAGTAGAAAGTGCAGCATAGAACAAACCCAGAAGAAGAATCTAATGTTTTTCATCCTGATAAGAGTCTTTCCACAGTTTTAACACTGTGGGGGTAAAAACGGGCATTTAGCAAGACTAATGGGGTTATTCTACTTCGCGTTGTTCCCTCCCTTTTAATCCCCAAAAGCAAATTGGGGCAGGTTATTAAGCATCATAGTATCTTCTTGATTCAACTCTGTCAGTCTTGAGCAAACTTGGTATATGTAGTAGTTACGGCCCTCATCGAGACCAGATTTGAAATTGGGATCCAGTTTTTGAACTGTTAAAAAATTTTTAAAATTTCATCCTGATTCTTGAAATCGTTGATAGTACGTTGTAGCTTCTGGGTATTTATAGTCTTACTGGGTTCAGTCATGTTCAAACCTCTTTAAATGGGGTATTCGTAGTGACTACGTCCTGAAACTTCATCGTGCTCCATTTGGGTAAAAACTTGAAGCCGAAGCAGCGTTTGTTGTGGTTTTTGTTCATGGTTGAACAGCTTGAGCTCCTTTCTTTCGTTTTCGGGTGGGTTGACAAGTCTGCACTTTATAAGCCAACATGTTTGGAGTCAGGGTGGATTAAGTTGTTTCATCCCATTGTTGATCGTGGGCGATCGTAGTCGAACGGCGCCCTGTGGAATAGCCCTGTGACAGCCTCATGACCTTTGAACTTGATGAGGTTTTGAAGACATGGAAGTAGCGGCATTGACAATGTGCTATGAGCCATTGACTGGTTCATAGTACACTGAAATCAGTCCAGGGGGGCGTGTACTAATGTAGTATCTTTTACTTTTAAAACCTATTTCCAGTTCATGCTGCTGATTCATTAAACCCCAAAAGTTTGCTTTTATGTATGTACACTTCTGGATGCTTCCAAATGGGAAGTGTCCATCCATTTGGGATGTCACCAAATAATGAAGCCAGTCTTTGGTTTGATGCCTGCTCCCTGTACGCTTTGTAAGAACATCTACACTCATTTGAATTAACAAATTTGATTTTGTGGTGTATTTGTCAGCTTCCTGTTGTCCTGCTTTCATGTTCACACTATATACAGTTATTTTCTGCTCTTGACTGGTATTTAAAATTGTGCTTTATAAACATTTTGTGTGCCTTTGGATTTTTCTTTTCACTTGTCAGAGATGGTTACTCTTTCCCACATTTTGAGTTGGGTGATCAAAGAAAACGACTTCTGATAAGCTGTCACCAGCTCTTCAGCTACGCTGGCAGGAATAAACGTGTCAAGCTTTAACTTATCCTCAGAAAAACATACTGCTAACCCCTGCTGCTCTAATTGAGTGTAACTCCCAGAAACCTGTGAACACACATGCAAAAAGTGAGTGGATCATAAATCAGGCTTCTATAGACAGCCGCTGCCCCGCCGTCTCACACAACCTCCCCAAAGGAACTACTGGTTTCCATGAGCTGGCTGGAAATCAACCTTTTTAATGATATTTTTGTACCTATATCCCATTCTGACTTTGTTGTTTTTTCTTCTGGAAACTTGGTTGAAGTCATCAAATGGAAAGTGTCAATAAGGTATCGTTTCGGGAAACTAGACTGGGTTTGTTTCAACTGTCAGCAACTGTTAGCTGTGTCTCCTGTGAAGATCACAAAGTTAAATGTGCTGTCAGCAAGTCCTCAGCTAGAAATAGACATGTTGAAGTTACCCCGAGAAGCTACACCCCCCCCCCCCCATGCTCGCCCGCCCGCTGCCCAGTATAATATAGTTCCATCAGATAATATCCACACGCATCAGAAGTGAGCATAAAGGTGTCATTAAACATATTTTCATGTTTGAAGGTGTTGGAATCTGCTTAGAACCGAAGTGGTCCAGACCTCTGTCTGGATTATTGGCTTTTGTGTTGTTGATATTGTTTGGACTCTAATGGCTGGCAACATGGACATGTGAGCCGCCTTCTTTCTTAGTTGTATGTCGGCGTTTTGTGAACTGAAGCTCTGAGTGCGTGACCTCGCCCAGGAGCCCAGAGTCCCCGGCCGGGATCTTGACGTGTTAGCCAGCCAGCCTCCCTGCTAAAGCGGGGTAGATGCCCCTGAGGTAAATGAAAACATTTGGTTCTTGCCAGACCCGTTCACATCTCGGCTGGGTCACATGAGCTGGCAGGTGACGTGTGTACCGAGGAGAATCAGAGACCGCAGTGGTGGCCTACTTCTTTTCTTCCACACGGGCCACGGCCCAGAAATGCGGATGAATGTGTTCTTGGTTCAGAAAACACCTGACAAAGCCTGACCCGCATCCAGGTGAAATTCAGGCTGTACTGCAGCCTGTTTTCTGCATACCTACTGAGTAGGATCTGTTTCATTCGTTATAAGCGCTAGTTTCTTACATTTTCTTATGGGTCAGTAGTTCTTTCAGATTACAAGTGCTGAAACATAAAAAAAAAAAAAAAGTGAATAATTTCAGTGTAAACTCTTAAGGCATATTTTATGCCTTTGGGACTTGTTTCATCCATGAAGAATAAAAAAAAACCTAACTAATGATTGAGGTCCACTGACTTGTTTGTTCTTTTTTTGATAAATATAAGGGGGCAAGGAATCACAGCGTTCATAGAAACTTTTCAAACCACTCTTGCAACATATTGCAATATTCCTACCTGCACCTTATTGTCATATTAATAAGTTTGATAATGCTAACTTTAGCTTCCCCCCACCCCCTAAAAAAGAAAAAGTGTGAAATGCCCTGTGTCCTGTATATCAGAGAAGCTAATGTTAGCAGCTAACTGCATTAGCAACAGTCTGAGGCAGTGCATCAACATATTTTGGTAAAATAATGTTTTGAATTGTACAAATCATTCAGTATAATCAAAAATCAAATCAAATCAATTTTATTTATATAGCACCAAATCACAACAAACAGTTGCCCCAAGGCGCTTTATATTGTAAGGCAAAGCCATACAATAATTACAGAAAAACCCCAACAGTCAAAACGACCCCCTGTGAGCAAGCACTTGGCGACAGTGGGAAGGAAAAACTCCCTTTAACAGGAAGAAACCTCCAGCAGAACCAGGCTCAGGGAGGGGCAGTCTTCTGCTGGGACTGGTTGGGGCTGAGGGAGAGAACCAGGAAAAAGACATGCTGTGGAGGGGAGCAGAGATCGATCACTAATGATTAAATGCAGAGTGGTGCATACAGAGCAAAAAGAGAAAGAAACAGTGCATCATGGGAACCCCCCAGCAGTCTAAGTCTATAGCAGCATAACTAAGGGATGGTTCAGGGTCACCTGATCCAGCCCTAACTATAAGCTTTAGCAAAAAGGAAAGTTTTAAGCCTAATCTTAAAAGTAGAGAGGGTGTCTGTCTCCCTGATCTGAATTGGGAGCTGGTTCCACAGGAGAGGAGCCTGAAAGCTGAAGGCTCTGCCTCCCATTCTACTCTTACAAACCCTAGGAACTACAAGTAAGCCTGCAGTCTGAGAGCGAAGCGCTCTATTGGGGTGATATGGTACTATTAATATTCGTAAATGCTGTTTGTCACCCTGAAAATGTGAATCATACTCTCATATTTGTGCCATATATATATATATATATATATATATTAGCACAGCAGTGATATAGTTATCTCCTGATTCAATAAAATTGTGATACTTGTGTACCAATTCAGTATGTATTCCAATTCTTAAGAATTACAATTCTAGAAGTAGCGGGATGTGATGCTATGATTTTTTAAAGATACTTTTTCTAATGCGAGAACAGAGGAAACATTTGAGTAATACGCTTCTACAGAGTGTAAATTACAATTCATATTTACGGAAACAATCCACATCACCGTTTTATTTCAGGAGCATCATCCTGCACAAAGCAATCCAGAGTTTTCACATATCCCATAATCCCTTGCACGCCAGAGAGTCAATACAGTCAAAACAACATAAAGAATCCACATGATGACAATTGTAAATGAATATTATACTACAAAAATGTATTTTTTTTATGCTTTTCATCTTGTTAATAAGAGACTGCTGCATGATACCCTGAAAACTTGCTAAAACAATTATAACAAATAATCCATGTCTGCTGCGTAGAATTTAATAAACGCAAACCGAATTTCAGACATCTTATATATATTAGTCTGGAACAAAGAGGACAAACAGTGTTGTAAAGAACAATAATCAAGACGTTAAAGAGCAAACTTCACTTTCCCCCAGAACGACATGATCAGGAAGCGATTGTAGCTCACAGCAGCTCCCATTGAGTTTTAGGCACAATATAAAAATAGTTTTATGTTGTGATGTTAATGGTATTTTCTGTGTGCAGCGGTTAAAGTGCAGCGTGATCAGACCGTCTCAGTGTAGTTCTCAATGTTACTGAGATCACGCAGCGCGGCGACCTCTCCGAAGTTCTGCGGGATTTGAAACCTGAAAAGGGTGGATGTACAGTACATGTTAGTGCTCTTGTAACTCTTGCTTTGGCATTAAAATACAGAGACATATTGCCACAGATCGCTGGTCACCTGCCATTATTTTTACTCCCAAATCTGCTTGTAATGGAGATGATGCCACATAATTCTCACATCAGTTCTGCGACAAATACATTACACCCTCTGCTGGATAAGGCAGTAACTTAAGTCCACCTATTCTGTAAGCTAAGCATAAAATGAAACAAATTAATTAGAATTCTATTGACTATGGAATTAAAAAAATAACTAAATTTTATTTCTGTACAAACAAATATTGCAGTATTGAGTAAATCCCTTCAAAGTAGGCATCATTAGCAGCTAACCAGTCAAGCTATTCCTGAAAAATGGAGGCACCGTGTCAACACTTTTTTTAAATACTGCATTTGAATTTTATTAGGTTTTCAGATGGACAGTATGCATGAAGCTTATGCACCAGATTTCATCATAGAACTTTTTCCACACTAAGTTTTAGCAGGCCCGGTTTTCAGGTTGACATCAGCGTTCAAATAACGGCGGTATAAAAACCCATCATACTGGTTGTCATAGCAGAATTCTGGTCATCTGCAGCGGCAGACTGTGGACGATATGAGGCGCCGTCATTTTTCAAGGACATGGACAGCAATTTAGTTCATTGAAAGAAAACAGAGTTTTAGCATTTTCTACATTGTTATATTAAAAGAGGATGTCCTGGCTCTGATGTCATCTTAAAATGCTAACTTTTTTGAGGTTGTAGATGAATTCTTCTCCACAAATATTTCATGTTTACCCGATTAAAACCAGGTGACTCTCTGCACTTAAATAGTAATCCTCTCAAGGTCTGTCTTTGATCCTTGTTAAAGATAAAACAACACTTGATTTGTCCTTGTCCCCGTGGCAAGCAGCAATATTTGAAAATTTGTAGGTTTTGGTGGTAAATGCAGTCGTGGTGTGTGGTTTCCGCGCTCACACCCAGAAGTGGCAGAATTTTTCTGTCAACCTCTTAATGAAAACAATGGAACACCCAGTTTACCATGTTGGTTTACAGCCAACATGTGAATGCAACATTACAGAGAACTTGTTTTAACCCTTTTTTTTTTTTTTTGGTACAACACTGAGTTGACTGAAAAATAGCAAATAACTTCAGCCCTCAATTCCCTGTTTCATGTGGTTTAGACAGTTCCTTCTTTGATTGTGTAGCTGATCCTGCTCTTTGTTCTGTAATTTCACAAACACACTTCACATTGTATCACCATCATACCAACAACTGTAATTAACAGACAATCCACAATCAGGTCTCTTGGGGAAATATGATTGCAAGTAAAAGCACAGGTTAAATGTTAATTATGTCAAATACTTGGAAGTGGAAACAGAATAATTTTAATGCTTATACCTTTAACCTTGTGATCCTTTTTCTCTTCTGTTTATATTGGCAGCTTGGTGCAAATTACAGTATAATTTCAGATAAATCAAGCATATTTATTTAATTATTTGGTTGTTCACAGTCCTATTTGATCGCAATTATAATAGATAAATATAAAATATGTAGCAGTTTTTGGATGGTGTATTAATAAGAACTAATTTGGAAATATCAGATAGTTTTACAGATTTTTTTTTTTTTCTCTCTCTCTCTGCTGCACAGTACTTCTGGTTAAATTTGGAACGCTCTCCATTCGACTCGAAGAGTTGTGGTGGATAATGCTGCAGTTCATTGGGTTATTAAATCAGAGGGAATAACAGGCCAACTTCTGGCCATTCTTGTGATTGATGAGCCTGGCTTTATTTGCTGAGGCGGTGTGTTTGTTCCCGTGTAATTGTCTACCAGATGGCTAAGCTAACTGTTCTTAAATGCCTTCAAACCTGCAGGGGTCCTGGTCTTAACATTTTCTCTGTTAATGACATTATGCCTCTAAACATTTTATAGTTTTTTTTCTTCTTCTCCCCTTTACTTTTCTGATCTCTAATGTTCAGGATCAAAATGACTTTGCGAGACATTTAGCTCCAACGATGTCCTCTGTTTTTAATTTGTTCAAGGTAGGTGTTTTGAAAGTCACTCCACCAGTAAACGCTTTTGTGAAAATGGGCCCACTTGAATTTGAAAGGAAACGAGAGACAGAGAGAAAGCGAGCGGGAGGACTCCAGTCTACCTGCGAGGAGTCAGATTGGAGGAGAAAATGGATCTAGGTGGCAGTGCAAGTCATCAATCACAGCCCCTCAAGGGGAGCTGCAGCTAGAGCTGCTCTGAAGTACTATCTGTCAGCTGCTCCCATCCAGCCGGGGGACCAGAGAGGGGCCTATCGCCACCCATCAGCTCATACCGGCACACAACTGCCATGTAAACATGTGCAGGGGCTTCTGTCAAAATAACCCTCGTCCCAGTTCGCCGGGTCGAGCGTGCTTTCACAAATGGTCAGTTGGCGTTCCTCAACAGGCGATTGTTGTACGCTGGATTTGATCGAAAACAAAGAAAACCTCCAGATGCTGCAGTTTTCTGTAAGATACAGTATTTTTTGATTGTTAACAGTGTTTATTGTAATTTAAAAGAGGGTGTGCTGTTTACTCGACTCTCATCCCCATCCTGAATAAAGCCACCAAGCACTTCTCCGCCGATGTCGAGCCACTTCTGTCAATACCGCTCAAGATGGATAGTTGTTCTGCATGCTTATTGATTCGGCACAGGCCAGAGATATAAGTATCATTTGTCATTTCTGGAATTATTTGGAGTCCTAGTTAAAACCCAGAAGTGGTGGCAGGGGGGGGGAGTGGTCGTACCTTGGGGGGGTTGGTAGTTGGTGGGGGAGTAGCAAGTTGTCTTGGCTTTGATGAATGACTGCACGGGTTTTTGGTTTTTACTGCGAGCACTGGGCCCCTTTAGCTGCTATTTGCTTTCACCGTGGTCCAAGAAAAACAATGCGATGGGTCCAAGGACTGAGCAGCATCATCCTGTCATGTAGTGTAACGCAGCGAGCATGGTGGTCCAGGCAGAAGAGTCAAAGACGGACGGGCCCCGGACACCGCGCACAGCTTTTCCACAGACCCATCCTGCTGCTCCAAAGTCCTTCAACACAGGCTGAGAGCATGAATATTTAATATTCAGAATCTAGAGTGTAATTACAAACAGATTTTTCTTGTTTTTTAATCCTAAATGAGCACACATTAGGGACGTGGAGGGCTGCTGTTCGGCAACAGCAGCTCCCCTCCTGCGTGGCTCTGATTATGTCCCGTTTTGGGCACTGGGCCAACACCGGAGCCGGCTTCATTACCGTATGGATCATCTTATAAGACCATTTAACATCAACCAGAACTACCATCCGCTAATGACTGAGACTCCTGGAAGTTCATTATGCTCAAAGGCTTTGATTCTTTCACTTATTGGAAATGTCATTTTACTGTTTAACGGAGGGATAAAACCCAAATATTGGAATCAGATCGTGTTGTGTGCCCCCCCCCCCCCCCCTATTTTTTGTTGTTTGTGTTTTAAAGACTTCAAAGTTGTTTCACAGCTTTTGGAGTTCAGTGAGGAAAAAGTGTTAAGAGGAATGTTTAACAGTAACAAAAGAGGAGAGAAGAGAGAAAACTCCGACATGTGAATGACAAGTAATTATTTCACTTGTCCATCAAACTGTGTTTTGATGCTGAGATGCGATCAAACATGATACGAACAACTTCAAGCCTTCAAATGAAAATGATTTTGATATCGCGTGACGCCAACCAATGGTGAGCTTTTTTTTTTTTTTGTGCAGCAGCATAAATCATACATGCACACACGTGCACACGCACACGCACGGTGCAGTCTGGACAAACGTTACTGCCACAGATTTTCAATGCTAGGTGGACATTGTGTATTCATTTCTGTTTTATGCTGCCAAAGCGTCTTCTCACAGCGGGACAGGATCTTGGTGTCTTTCATTTTCATCAGTGATTATCCCCGTAAAAGCAGTGAGCGCTTTGACAAACTGTCCCTGGACACCTGACATGGATTTTGATCAGGACAGTGGACCGGCCTGCTATGTTTTCATCACATTGAATCCAGACTGTATCATTTGTTTTCCTTTGTGCCAAGAAGCTCGGCATCATTTCTGCAGCAAGTAATGCACATCAACTGGGTTATTTTTAATTTAGTTAGTTTTTATTTACTGGATTTTCCAGAGCGTAAGTCGCACCTGTTAAAAAATATTTCTTGAAGAGGAAAAGCCCATATATATGTATTATTTATATATTATTAACCTGTTTGTGGCCAGATTTTGTTTTTTTTTTAATAAGTGGAAAAAGTTGCATTAGTACCTTTGAGATATTTTATTGTGAGTAGAAAATGACAGTCATACACTTTGGCAACTATTGTTGCCAGTGGGGCAAAACAGGTTAAGAACAAATGTATGAGGTGTGGTTAAGGTGTTGGGCTTGAGACCAGAAGATCCTTGATTCAAATCACAGCCTGACTGGAAAATCACTAAAGCTGGGCAGACACTCTACAATATTTTCAGTTGGTTCCAGCTCAAACTGTACGACAAAACTGCACGGTGTAAAAGTTCAGAGTGCACGATTTATGTTCTCACACTGTACGGCCCGATGCTCTGATGCGATCTGACTGCTCACATTGTACGTTCAAAAATCACACATCGGACTCGTGTTTCCGGAAGCAAAACGTAAACAGCTTATTTTTTTTTTCTTTTTTCTTTTTTTTTCAAACTTTATTTGCATTTCTTATTTTTACAAAAACTCTTGATGGGAGACATCAAAGTTTTAACAACAACAACAAAAAAATATGATTTTAAATGAGTTGAAGAATAATGGAAAAAAGAAACAGAAGCTGCTCTCCAAAGAGATGATCACTGTGTTCTCCAGTGTTTACACAGGCACAGTGCGAGATGTTGGGGTAAATTAGCTCGTAGATGCTCATAGCGCTGCTTCAGCAGCGGGATACCCTCACGACAACCGACCAGAATATCAAACGGGTTTGATTTTCATCCGACCATATGATTGCCGATCGGGAGGTGGTCGTGAGAGGTTAAACGCAGCTCGTTACTCCATGTATACTACACGATGTAGGACACGCGATTAAGCTGAAACTCGGCACCATCCAAAAAATTCTCACATGAGTGAGAAATGATCTGAAAAGGGCCAAAACTTGCACAGTGTAAACCCAGCTTAAGGGCCCTTGGGCAAGGTCCTTAATCCCCTAGTTACTCCGGGTGTGTAATGGGCGCCTTGTATGGCAGCCTGACATCGGCATTGAGGCATTATTTGTAAAGTGCTTTGTGCATCAGATGCAGATGGAAAAGTGCTATATAAATACAGTCCATTTTATTTATTTTTTTGGTATATAAGTTGCACCAGAGTATAAGTCACAGTACCTCCCTAACTAGTACAGAAAATGTAACTTGTACTACAAAAAATACAGTATCTGTCTCTCTGTCTATTTGTCCCTTACAAAATGATCTGATATAGTTGATACTTTGGCCACAATACAATTCAGGGATGATACTTTTAATTGTTACTATTTGAGTCTGTGTGATGTGATGAAATCTAATGCAAGTCTTTGTTCTGTGATATATTAGAATAAGTCAATTGTGGTACTTTTAAACCTTCAAATACATATGTCATAGAAGACATGGGACTTCAGGTTTTTAACTACTAACTGTGCTACTTCTGCTCACCTTTTCTTCACCACCGGGGGCAGCATCACATACAGTAGCAGAAAGGGCACCATAACAAAAGCCTGCAAGAAGAAGCAGCTGCTGTTAGCCTGTTAGCATAGTATAAATTTCACTGTGGTGAAACTCATCTGTGTTTTTTTTTTTTTTCATGTCCGAATAACTCACTTTTCTTCTTTTTCTTTATTCAATTCAAGCCTTGTAGCACAGTCACATTAGCTACAACAACAACCAACAGAGGCAATGCAGCGGCTTGTCGTTTTCAATCAAAGTTTGCAGCAGGAAGAGACAACGGCTGCGCTACCACCATGTAGGTGGGGCCAAAATACACCTGAAGTCTATTTTATGCAAATACTGACCAACACAATATGAAGATCGTCAATCCAACTAAATAGGTAGCATGACGTCAGCAGACGGTTCACTCAAACAAAATAATCAAAGATGGTGGAAAACTCTCCGAAACATCTTATATCTGTATGAATATAACATGTTTCTCATACGTTTTGTAAAAGATAGCAAGAAATAAACACTTCAAAATCTAAAAACGTAGTGTTTGTAACCAGATAACACCTCTGAAGGGATGTAAAAGACATCTTACAGAGATGTTAGTGTGCACACCCCGGGAACGCCCATCGGGTTTCGCCGTCATTTCTAGCTAATGTGACGGTAGCTTTGCGAGGAAGTAGCCAGGCATGACACAAGCCTGGAGTCTCGCAAGAGCCTCACGCTGACCTTTGAACTTTTATGAGAGTCTGACGATACGTAAGTAGCATCATAAAGGCTGCTGTGCCTGATTGGTGATGTTAAAATCAGGCCATCCAATGATTCATAGGACATTTAGATTGAGCCAAGTGTTGATGTAATCAAAGCGATTACCTTCCATTTTACTGTAAAACTGAGTTCCTATTCATATTGTTGAATTGTTAAACCTGTGTGTGTGTGTGTGTGTACATGAATAATTCAAAGCAATCAGCTTAAAATTCATAGAACTATAGTTTTAACTATTCCTTTGAACACATGCTTGTTACACTATGTGATAAAAGAGCGTATTTGCATTCGTGGGGCAGTCTCTTCCATTTTGTTTGCTGGCACAGTGAGAGGACACACAACACAGGCCCTCCTTAATCCCTTTGGAGAAGTAGTGCATGAATTGAAATATCCTTCCCTCTCTCTCTCTCTCCCTCTCTAATGTCTTTCCTAGAACTTGAACAAACAGCCTGTGCGTGTAGGACACATAAAACAGATGTTTAGGATTACTTTCACCTCATTGCTCTATTGTGTGCACTTTAAGAGAGCTCAGCTGATGTGGAATGCCACTCATTCAGGCTCTGTGCTCCTACAGGGCTCCTCCTGTTTATCAAAGTGCCATCTGCACTCAAGACAGAACAACACAATTTGAAGAGTGAGATGTTGGGAGGATAGAGTCAGCTCTTTGTTTGGTTTTTGGTTTTTTAATGGGAGGCAGAAATCAAATCTAATATTACTCTCAGATTTGCATTTTCACCCTATTTTGGAGGTTAGATCTTTGTATTTTTTATGTATATGAATAAATAAATACTAAAAATTTGAAGTACATATGCACAAAAAACTAACATATGTCACCTTTATTCATCAGTATTTGCTGAAGGTGTGTTTTTGTCACCACAGTATCACAAAAAGTCCTGATTTTCAATGACATTTCATGAAAATGTGGACTTTAGGTCGAGCAAGAAGCGACTAGATTTTGGTGCAGGTCCCATTTTGTTAACACTGTGAGACAAACTAATTCCAAAAATAGCATGGATCTGGGCTGAAAAAAATCTGACAATTTAAAATGTATAAATGTGTAATTCTGTGTGCAAACAGGGAACAGCGCTGATTCAAGTTTAATCAAACACTTAGCTGCTGTTTTTGATTAACTTCTTTTATGATCTCAGGAAATGACACACGTCTGAATCACATATTTAGAATATTATGTCGTGTGTGCGCTTAGGGGCAGGTCTAGATGGCAACATATGGTGGCTCAAAGCACAAATTATTACAGCACAGAGCTTTATTTAGTAAATGTATGAAATCAAATAACACCAGAAAGCCTGCAACTGGCACCAACATCACATGGAGGTGAGATGATGAAGATTTAGAAAACAAAAGTTCAAATGACACAGATTTAGACATTGTGTGATAGTTTTGTCCACTTAGATAAAACGGATCCAGAATATTTCAGAGTGTGTTATTCCAAGCGCTGTGGTTGTACCTGGTCACTTTATTTCAATAATGGCTTAAAAGAAACATTAGAACTTCTGGATCACAACTGTGCAGCTGACTGCTTCAGTCGCAGTGGTTTCTGCACCTGTGGTGGTATTTCTCCAATATTTTGTAGCGATGTTGATATCATATGATGAATGTTTTTTTCCCCCCAGTAGTTAGATTCTAGTTAGTTAGTTAGTTTAGATTCTGTTGACACTTTTGGCGCTTTTCTGCTACATGCTGTCTTCTCAGCTCAACTGTACCGGCCTGTTCCAGTTTTCAGCTGACCAAATGTGATATCTTGCATCTGTTCCTGTTTTTGGTATCATCTCCGTTGTTGTACCAAAACGTGACATAAACACATAGCAGACATTGTGCAAGACTGGAGATAAGACGTCTTGAACCAGCCCATCAGATTTAAAATATTACAGGGCTGTTCCACAGGGTGCCATTCTATTAAGAGTGCCTATGATCCAAAAAACAGGATGAAACCGCTTAATCTGGGTTGCCTCCTAACAGGCTAGCTTATAAAGTGCAGATCTTGCAACTTGTTGGCTTATAAAGTGCATACCTGGCAACCCGCCTGAAAATTAAAGAAGGAGCTCAAGCTGTTCAACCTTGAACAAAAACTTTAACAAATGCTGCTTCAGCCTCAGATTTTTACCCCAGTGGTGCTTGATCAAACATGTTTCAAGCCGTAGTCACGATGAATACCCCGTTTAAAGACGTTTGAACATGACTCAAGTCATTAAGACTGGGAGTATGTGGAAGTTACAACGTACTACTGGACTACTGTAACACACTCCTCATTGGGATCCTTGGCAGGAGCATCCAAGAGCTCCAGTATGTTCAGAACAGCGCTGCCAGGGTCCTGGTGAGGGTGCAGAAATACGAGCACATCACCCCCATCCTCCACACCCTCCACTGGCTCCCCGTTCACCGCCGTATTGAGTACAAGGTCCTCCTGCACACCCGCCACTGTCTCCACGGTGATGCCCCCACTGACCTCACAGACCTGCTCATACTACACACCTCAGGCAGAACCTGCTCAGGCCAACAGCACCATCTGCTCCTGTCCAGGACACGGCTCAAGACCATGGGGGACCGAGCCTTCGAGGCCGCTGATCCCCATCTGTGGAACGCTCTACCAGACCACCTCAGGGCCCCACAGATGGTTGATGCTTTTTAAAAAGGACTAAAAATGTATTTTTTTTAGAAAAGCTTACAGCTAATGTTATCAATTGATGTGTATATTTTTATGTTTTTACTGTTACTATTATTTTTTTTTTTTGTCTCTGTAGCACTTTGAGATTTGGAATCAAATGTAAAGTGCAATATAAATAAAATTTATTATTATTATTATTACTACTACTATCAGCAATTTCAAGAATCAGGATGAAATTTTTGAACAGTTCAAAAAATGGGATCTTGATTTCAAATCTGGTGCTGATGACCGCTGTAACTACTACGTATGTCAAGTTTGATCAAGACGTTACTATGATGCTGCAAAATATACCCCAGTTTGCTATTTGAAATTAAACAGGAAGGACTGGCGCTCTGTGGAATCCGTTAGTAGGCGAGTAGCGCTGTCTGTACTGTACTACAACACAAAAGCTAAACTATTCAAGGATTAGTGTGTGTCCTTTTTATTTTATGTGTCACGTTGAAGATGATGTCACGGCGGTTTCATACGGCATCGTAATGACGAGTTATGAGTGCGATACAATCACCAGTGGGAAAGTTGAGCTGAGCTGGAACCATCTAGTAGAAAAGCCCCGTTTGTGACCATTAAACATCACAACCTCAAAATTTAAGAAACAGTTATACAACACAAAACTAAAAAAAAAAAAAAAAACCCTTACATTATTTAGGCCAATCAATGGATATTTTGCACACAAATGCACGATGCATTTTCCTCTAAAGAGCGCGTTGTTTATGTGTTTACATATGTTGAAGCAAAAGTGGGCCAAACCCAGACTGATAATGTTGAGGGGTGACATTATCTTTTAGCAGAGCACTTATCTAATCTGGCTGCTGAGGGAAGCTCGGGGACGCGGGCTGTGGGACAGCGGCCGGGGATGCTGCATCTTTAATTACCATTGATATCACAATAGAGAGGAGAGGGATGGAGGCGCGTCGCCGGGAGGGGGAGGAGGAGGAGGAGGAGGAGGGGGCTGTTGGGAGAGGGAGAAGACCCGTGTTCACTTTTTAATTAAGGCTCCGTAGTGTAACTCGTCAATGTACATTATTGGAAGAATGAACGTCAATGCCATTGCTTTTTCTCCCCCTGCTTTATCTCTGTCAATGATTCAAAGACATGATTTATGGTTCGTCTCCGTCTTTCAGGATCATCCATCAAGCACCGGCTCTGCCGCAGCGCCACCCGTTGTAAATCATTCTGAAAGCCTGTCACTCATTTCCATTAACCGTTCCTCTGTCGCTCTGGTCTCCGCCTCCTTCAACCTCCTCCCTCCCAACCGCCTTCCACCCCTTCTTCTTTCTTTCCCTCCCCCTCGGTGTGAGCAACCTACTGCCACGCAGGGTATCAGTTCCGTTCCGCTGCTTCATCCGCCTACCTTCTTTTCAATAAATTAACCACTTTCTCCTGTGCAATGAATAAAAAAAGGCTCGGCGCTCCCCTCGCAGGCTTGCACCTACTCCTCCTCCATTACGGCTCAGCAACTTAGAAATGTCATGCATCTGACTCGTAGGCTAAATGAGGATATAGCGGCGAGGAAATATTTTTGTTGCATCAATTTTACAGTGCCACTATTTAAATGGCTGTGATGTGTTTGCAGTGCGTTATTAATGAGCGCGCAGTATATCCTGCACACGCGGACTTTTGCTTTGAATGTGCTTCTTCTATTAATTTTCCTCAATATTGCATAGACACCAAAAGGCGTAACGAGGTTAGATAGCATGCGTGCTCTTTCTTGTAATTATATTCATCCTATGTAGTAAAAGCAGCAATAAGTGGGCCGTCCTGCCGTTAAAACTGTTGGTTTTCTCTAAACTGTATTACTGGTTTAATTCCCGCACTAACAACGCCTGTCGTCTTTAACCAGTTTTTACAGGCACTGGTCTTATGAAGAGAAGTAATTGGCTCAATGGCGTGCGTGTCAATCTCTTGCTATTGTTGATGTGGCAGCTCTGTGGAGCTCGATTCACTGGCGTCTATTTTTTTTTTTTATTCTAATCAACATCGAGATATCAACACAGCAGAATACCCACAAACAGCAGAAAGCCTGTTCTGAGGGGAAACTTTCAACTATTGGGTGCCAACACATTTCACTATTTGGGCAGCCATTGTTCTCAGAATGGGCTGTCAAAGTGACAACGCACGGCAGGCAAATCCAGAAGTTTGCACTTTTCAGAAAACAGCGGGCCCTAATCATTTTGCCGAGGACATTTGACAACAAATTTGCCATTAAAATGAATCTGAATAGGAGGCAGCCACGGTGTTTTGAAGCATTTCTGCCATGCTTAGTCTTGCTCGTCTTGTCCCACAGAGCTCCAGGTTTGGCGGGCGCGCTTCTCTCCCTTTATGCTTGCCATGAAGCAGCCTTTAGTCCCACTACAAACTGACAGTAACCGCGCTTCGGCTGCAAATTCACTCTGTAGCCTCATTGTATTTAATGAAGGGAAAAAGTGGCAATCTACTATTAATGAACTTGGAATGTTAAAAAAACAACAAAAAAACAAAATGCTTCCCTTTGCTGAAAGCTGCATGAAACTGCTTGTACAAGGAAAGCTTTGGCTGCAGCCCGTCCTCGAGCTAATGAAAGATCCACACAGGGAGAGCGCGGGCGGGACGAGTCGGTGAAATGCAGATTGTTTTAATAGACTACACGCAGACTGTCCCAGCTGCACCATCAGATCCATCAGGGCCTGACCTTGATAGAGGCTGTTGTTGTTTGGGAGGGCCAGTGTTTAGGGTTCATGCAAAGTTTATGAAGCAGGGGCTGTATGCAGTTGATATATATGTCTCGCTCGCCAGGGGAACACTAAATGGAGCACAACCTCCACACAGCACAAGAGTGAAGGAGACCATCCTCCAGCTTCCTCTTTGATGCTTTTATATTAAAACCGTGAACGCTGTGATGTCACTCGTAGGTTTCCTGAAGAGCAGCTTTTGGGCGGTTCTGGATGTTAGCATCTTGGCAGTGCGTGTGACTCGGCCAAACTCCTGGCCAACCCGTAAATTAGTAAAGGAGTGGAGAATGGGCGAGACAGGCGTGACAAGAGCAGAACGAAATAGACCAGAGCACACCTATCTGTCTCGTAGTTGCCATGCTGGCGGAGCCTAACCGGCTATGTAACATCATCGAGGTGGGTTTCATTGATGCATATTTTGGCAGGCTGATGTGGTTTTCAGAAAGGGTAGGTTGGGTGGAGGCATTAAAAACTATGACTAGCATATTGCGTCAATAACCGTGGCACTGTCTGTGTAGCTAACATTACCCAGTTTTCAATACCTGCAAATTAGTGGTAAAAATGCTAATTCCATCATGGAAATGCCACAGTAGCGAGGAAGATTGTCTCTTGAGCAATTCCCAGACTGGATAATCTACATCCAGGGTTGATCTAGAGCAGGGGTGGGCAGTCATGTGCCATAAAGGGCCAAGGCACTGCAGGTTTTCCTTGCTACCAGTCCCCTCAGCAGGTGATTTCATTGACGATCAAGTGTTTATGTTCATTAGCAACCCACCTGCTAAGGTGGTTGGTTGCAAGGAAAACCTGCAGTGTCTTGGCCCTTGTTGCCCAACCCTGAACTAGAGGCACGCAGCCCTTGACAGATTCTTAGCCTGGCCTGATTGGGAAATCCCAGACGATTGGGGTTTGAGGACCTGCTGCAGCCTTCATCTGCCTTCACAACCGTTGGGGGACAAATCATCACCTTCTCCACCTGATCCATCATTGAGGACTTCTTGTTTCACCAGAGCATCATTAGCCGTCTTGTGTTCAGGGTTCCTGTTGGACCTTCATGGTTGCTGTAGCTGTCATGGCACACACAAGGTCCCTGCTATAGTTTGCCCCAACACGCAATCCCCTACTTGATCCGTTACCCAAATGGCACAACATGGACAAAGGGTTGGATTTTGACACCTAAACACACTGATATAGAAATTAAATTATACGAAAATTTCACTGAGTGGACATACTGGAGCACAGACTTCTTAGATGGTTCAACAATTGGTTGTAGGATGGTTACCTGGTTAAGCTGTTGTACTATTATCCATGCAGCAAGCAACATTATCACATATACATGTAATAAATGCTCATAATGGACAGAATAGTTAAATCTGCAGCAGCTAGCGGCCTCTGCTAGCGGGGTCGCTGTCCCCAGGCACACTACTGTAGTTGTCCCTCAAAGTGACTACCATCTAGTAATTCACAACTCTATGGCTTATTATAGCTTTATTCGGGTGAGTTATATTACAAATTCACCCTGTGCTGTGTTTCTAAACAGTGAAAGTAGCGATAGAGACCAAAAACAGTTTGTTTTTGTCTGGGACCCAGCAGTGTTGTCAAAGTAACTTTGAAGAGTTACTTTTTAGTTACTTTTTTAGTTGCTTTATACAGTTACTTTATGCAGTTACTTCATAAGCAGCTTTATGCAATTACTTTATTAGAAGCTGCCGAAAATTTGCAACTAATAAATACGAGGGCTGTCAATAAAGTATACGTCCTTTTTATTTTTTCAAAAACTATATGGATTTCATTCATATGTTTTTACGTCAGACATGCTTGAACCCTCGTGCGCATGCGTGAGTTTTTCCACGCCTGTCGGTGACGTCATTCGCCTGTGAGCACTCCTTGTGGGAGGAGTCGTCCAGCCCCTCGTCGGAATTCCTCTGTCTGAGAAGTTGCTGAGAGACTGGCGCTTTGTTTGATCAAAATTTTTTCTAAACCTGTGAGACACATCGAAGTGGACACGGTTCAAAAAATTAAGCTGGTTTTCGGTGAAAATTTTAACAGCTGATGAGAGATTTTGAGGTGATTCTGTCGCTTTAAGGACTTCCCACGGTGCGAGATGTCGTGCAGCGCTCTCAGGCGGCGTCATCAGCCTGTTTCAAGCTGAAAACCTCCACATTTCAGGCTCTATTGATCCAGGACGTCGTGAGAGAACAGAGAAGTTTCAGAAGAAGTCGGTTTCAGCATTTTATCCGGATATTCCACTGTTAAAGGAGATTTTTTTAATGAAAGACGTGCGGACGGTGCGCGGTGCGGCGGCACAGGAAAAACACCTCCGTGTTGATAACCATTTGTAAAATCCAGGCGGCTTTTGATGGCTTTCAGTGGAGTGAGTATATGAGAAATTCCAACTTGTCCTTAAGGCTTCCAACGGAGGTGTTTTTCCTGTGGCGGAGCGTCGCGGCGGCTGCGAGCCGACGCTGCAATCCGTCCACACGTCTTTCATTTAAAAAATCTCCTTTAACAGTGGAATATCCGGATAAAATGCTGAAACCGACTTCTTCTGAAACTTCTCTGTTCTCTCAGGACGTCCTGGATCAATAGAGCCTGAAATGTGGAGGTTTTAAGCTTGAAACAGGCTGACGACAGCGCCTGAGAGCGCTGCGCGACGTCTCGCACCGTGGGAAGTCCTTAAAGCGACAGTGTCACCTCAAAATCTCTCATCAGCCGTTAAAATTTTCACTGAAAACCAGCTTAATTTTTCGAACCGTGTCCACTTCGATGTGCCTCACAGGTTTAGAAAAAATTTTGATCAAACAAAGCGCCAGTCTCTCAGCAACTTCTCAGACAAAGGAATTCCGACGAGGGGCTGGACGACTCCTCCCACAAGGAGTGCTCACAGGCGAATGACGTCACCGACAGGCGTGGAAAAACTCACGCATGCGCACGAGGGTTCAAGCATGTCTGACGTAAAAACATATGAATGAAATTCATATAGTTTTTGAAAAAAGTAAAAAGGACCGTTACTTTATTGACAGACCTCGTAATGTAACTAATATGGTAACTACTAATCTAACTTGGATACTCTTAGGATTGAGCAATCAGCAAAGTAAATAATAGTTACTTTTCTAAGTAGTAAATCTTTAAAAATAACCAAGTTAATTAGCTGCTGACAAGTTGTCCGCAGCTGCTAATGAAGTAACTGTATGAATAACTGTATAAAGTTACTTTGACAACACTGGTAACCAGGCAATTAACCCTTATTTCTGCTGTAAATTTGGAGATTTTAATATTGCTTTCTATAAGATGTTACTCACATTTGTAGCCAGCCTGAAGTGGCCATTCAAGGAACTGCTAGTTTTGTCACTTCCACGTTGACTACATATTTCAGAACCGGTGGTTGCTGCTTGCCTGTAACACATGCACGACCAGTTTAAGAAGTAATTCCTAATTATTCCACAGAGCTGCAAAATTAAAACATTAGCAAAATATCAAAAATGAAAACTGAAAAGCTCTTTTCTTTGTTCGCTTGTGGGTATAAAAACAAACACGGCCTCAGACGAGTGTAAGTGTCGTATATTTCACTCAGTATCTCATAAAACCAGAACAAAGGCCTTATGTGTGCAGGACTGTGGCCCTTCAAACGATGGCCCACTTTCCTCCCTGCTGCCACACAAACATTCCTGACTGACATTCAATCAGGGAAATTTGAACCGAAGCAAGATGGTCTTTTATTAGTACCCGCCCTGTTTGCTCGCTGGTCAGGTCCAATATGCGATGCGGTTTTGAGTGGCGTACTGTAGATGATGGGTCGCTCTCTGATAAGGGTGAATGAGGGGGTAAACTGCTATTCTGCAGAAAGGAACCTCAGACTCATCATTGTCGCTCCTCGAGAGCCGTGTCCTGGGCTCTTCAGAAACCAAGTGACAGAGTTGCCAGGATGCTCCCTTCCCGCTCGTGGAAAAACACAAACTGGATCTGAATCTGCCGGCTTCTGCTCCACCAACTGAACTTTGTATCAATCAGACCTGGAAAAAAAAGTATATACTATCTGACAAGCGTACACTGTGAGGTGAAGCCGCTTCATTTGAAAACACTCTCTTATACACTTCCCAAATGGTTAATATTGGCTTTGCTTTTAAATAAGAGGAGAAATAGGATGTATGTTCAGAGTATATTTTCAGTGATAATGAGACAAAATATATGAGTTTATATCCGATTGAGCAGTAAATTAAAAACAAGCAGTGTATATATGCTAGTGCACAGACAGACTGCAATGACTGTAGCCTTTAAATATGAAATTCTAAATTTAATATCAGTGCACATTACTGAACTGTCCACCAGGTGGCAGCACACTATACGATGTGCTCCTTTTAATGCGACTCTGAAGCACTGTTCTAAACGCAGGTGTTTCAAATGTCTCAAAGGTTTGCGGAATAGCGTTACTGAGTTTGCCTTGACTACTTCGCAGTACAGGCGAAAAGTTTCAGAATCATTTTCATTCATGTGTTGCACCCGCTGTTTAATTCCAATTCAGGTTATATTTTCACGTTCCATTGTGTATTTCGCACCATATTTAACAACATACTGTAGTGGTTGCTAGACTGTTACTTCATATGAAGGCAGGTGCCACATCCAGCAGGGGGCAGATCCTAATCAGTTTGCCCTCATTATATGAAGTGCCCTCCAAAAGTATTATAACACTTGGTATTTCACACATTTTTATTTATTTATGCCATTTCAAATACAAAAATGCAAGAAATAAATTATTTCTAACATTATGTTCCTCAAACTCACACTGAAAGCAAATCTCTACAACTTGATATAAATGAATTAAAAATATAAAAGCCAAGATGATGAAGTGGTGCAGAGGAGGATTTTCTTAAAAAGAAGACCTGAAAGTTCAGCTACAATTTGCCGGAAGGTACATTTGAGATGCCAAGCCTAGATCGGTGTTTTGGTGACAGAAAATCCTCCTCTGTACCACTTCATCATGAAGCTTTATCATTGGGGATACAAAATGCAAAATGTGCACGCAGAGAATTTCTCCAATCACAGCCACAGAAGCCTGTAACCTCTTCTAGGTTGTCTGTTTTGGTGGCTTTCCTCACTCTTCTTCTTGCACAGTCACTCAGTTTTTGAGAACTGTCTACTGCAGACAGATTTACCATAGAGTGTCATACTGTTTGTATTTCTTCATAATTAATGAAAATAAAGTCCAAGACATATTCAGTGACTTGGAAATGTTCATGTATCCATCCCCTGAATTGTCTGAAGAAAACGGGTGATAAAACTGATTATTTCCAGGTATGATACCAAAGCGTTCCATTACTTATGCAGCCCATCATCTTGGCTGTTATATTTTTAATTAATTTATATGTGGTTTCAGAGAATTGCTTTTAGTTTGAATGTAAGGATGATCATTTTAGAAATGTTTGTTTTTTGTATTTTTCATATTTGAAATGGCATAAACAAATTAAAAATGTGTGAAATACCAAGTGTTCCAATTCTTTTGGAGGGCACTGTATGTTGTCGATGTACAAAATGATGACATTTATTGATTTCTGACTTGTTGCTTACACAAGCTGAACTGGACGGTCTAACATTTTCGCTGCATGTGTAGCATTTCTCTATTTATAATGCATTTTCATTACTTTCACAAATGGGAAGGACTGAAAACTTGGTGAGGTAAGCTACCAACCATTTTATCAGTCTGGAGCTAAACTAGGGTTGCTAACCATCCCTTGATAAACAGAATTGTCCTGTATTTGGAAACTAAAATATGCGTCCTTTATTGAACCGATAAGGGAGGAACTGTGTCTGTGAGACTCAAACACAGATGGTATATAATCAGTCAATGACAGGGTGTTATATTAGAATTTACAGTAACGCACTAATTTCATTGGTCTCATTGAGCTGTCACTCAGTGTTGTTTGCTTAGAAGATACCGGAAGAGACAGTCTCCCAACAACAAACATGCAGGATACTGGCTTGGATGAGGAAGTATGGGAATTGAGCACAGCAGGCTGTATTCACTCCTCCAAGGAAGTAGGAGAGAAGGCTGCAAAAAAATACAGACCTGAATGAGGAAAAATAAAATGCATTGTTTGAAAAGGCAAAGTGCACCTTCTGCCGGCCAACTTTTTCAATAGCCTATGGTGGATTAAAACCCGGTGTCGCAGACCGTACGGTCCGCCCTGCCTAAACTGCGCATGCGTAATTTGCAACCACCACAGCTCCTGTGAGATGGACTCTCTTCACCCAAAGCGATCAAATGGATTAATGTGATTATTAATCATCAGATGACAACATAAAACCTCTTAAATCATTCTAAAGGCAGTTTTAAGCAGACATGAGGCGATACTGGGTGATGCTTTGAAATGACCGACGTGCAGTGAACACATCAGCTAGCAGCTCATGTAGCCGCGGTGCTCTGATCACTTCCTCCGTCTTTTATTATGAAATGATGCTGAATTTATGTGGAAATGATTGTTGTACAAAAGCTTCAGATATCTGTCGCTGAGACAGATGATGACTGGAGGCAGTTTGAAGCAGAAACGAGGTGATAATCAGTGAACCGCGGCTAATGACGCATGCACAGTGAAGTCAGGGGGGACCGTTTGGTCTGCGACACCGGGAAACACTTGACCAGTTTGTTGTCCACTGAGCAAGGCTAGAGGCAGATATGGTATGTATAAAAAAGTGTTTGTTTGTTTTATTTAATTTAACCAGGTTAGTCCCATTGAGATCGAGATTTCCAGTTCACCTAACCTGCGTGTCTTTAAATGTGGAAGGAAACCCACGCAAACACGGGGAAAACATGCAAACTCCACACAGAAAGGCCACAGATGGGAATCGATCACATGAATTTCTTGCTGTGAGGCAACAGTGCTAATCACTAGGCCACCCTAACATATGGGAAGGTGCATTGAATTTCAGCATTTCATGGCTGAAAATAAAACACTATTAATAATATAGTTGATCTAATTTAATCAACAAACACGGTGCATGGATGATTAATATAAACAGTATCAAAAACACACTATACAGTACACACACACAGATACACATATACACACAACCTTTTACAATCCTAAACAGTTCATACTGGATAAAGAAATAAGTAATATTATGCAGGTCATTAATATACAGTGCTGCGAAAACGTTAGTGTGCCCTTTTTCATGTTTGAATTTATTATGAGATCAAAATAAATCAGGCATTTTATCTAAAAGTTTATAAAATGATGCCCTTTAAACTCACAGTGAAAATCTCTGCATCATGAATTGGAAGAAATAAAAATCTAAAAGGCAAAATGATGGTGTGCATGAGGTAAGTGCACCCTTTAGTATAATACATATAAACCATCACTTTTACATCCAGTTTTCTTCAGACAAGTCTGGGGATGAACACATGAACATTTCCATGACACTGATTATGTCTTGGACTTCATTTACATAAAAAAAAGATATTTCCACTGGTACTGGAATTTTATTTTTCTATATTCTGAATAGTTTTATTATGCTTTATATTGTTTTAAGTTAAGTAGGAGTTGTGTAAATCCAAAAACACTCTTTACGCTGAACAAAAATGTAAATGCAACACTTTTGTTTTTGCTCCCATTTTTCATGAGCTGAACTCAAAGATCTAAAACATTTTCTACACACACAAAAGACATATTTCTCTCAAATATTGTTCACAAATCTGTCTAAATCTGTGTTAGTGAGCACTTCCCCTTTGCCAAAATAATCCATCCCACCTGACAGGTGTGGTATATCAATATGCTGATTAGACAGCATGATTATTGCACAGGTGTGCCTTAGGCTGGCCACAATAAAAGGCCACACTGAAATGTGCAGTTTTATTTTATTCAGGGGGTCTTTAGAAGGTTCAAGAACTTTAGAAAGTTCAAGCCTTAAATAAATAAAATGCGCCTAAATTAATATTCTGTCCCAAAAACATAAAATGTATTATTGCTTCATTCTACAATCATTTTTTTACAAAATGCTGTGAGGACGTGAGCCTGGTTAAAAGCTACCTCTCTTGCAGCATTCTGCTTGTTTTGGCATCTTTTTTGCGCGTATTTTCTGAGCTTCTTCATGTTTTTTGTTTGTCTGGTTCTTTCTTGTATGTCTAGCCGAGGTCAACCTGACATATTTTCTCATGAGCTGCCTCTAGTAAAATCCTTTGCAAAGTTGGTGTGGTCGTGATTGAAGTGGAACTCAGTGTTGAGTCCAGTAGAGTATAGGTTCCAGTGCACTTATGGGTCATCAGTATGTTGTCATATTTCTAAAGTTTTGGAAAGCTACTCAAAAAGTCACGGCAAGCTTTGGGTTGTTTGGAGGTACTTGTTAATGATAAGAGTTCATGCAGTTTAATGTGTAAATACTCCAGAGTTCATGATTTGATCATGTCAGTAGCATTTTAACACTCATATTTTAACTACTGATCTCACTTATGTCTTGTTGTTGTAGCGTGATAGTAGATAATGAGTCAGAATGGTTTTATGAATTCATTGCTCTTGTTGTCCCGATCAAGTTTTATTACCTCGGCCAGTGAAGTTGGGTGGAGGTTGTGTGTTTGCCCTGTTTGATGGTGTCAGGATGTGAGTTTTTGCCTGGTTTTATTTTTATGCTTTGGGTTATGTTTATAGGGTTCTGTTGCTTTCTTGTATGTTTATTCTCTTGTTGGGTTTTTCCTGCTTCGGTTTGTTTGTTCCTGTTTCTCTTGTCTCTCTCCTGGTTCTTGGTGGTGGGTGTTTCGCTCTCTCTGGACACACCCTCATTCTGGTGCTTTCCACGCTCACCTGTTCTCAATTTGCAGCTCATCACCTGGGGGTATATAAGCTCCTCAGTTTGCTCTGCTCCTTCTCCAGATTGATGTGTCTTGTACCTTCTCTCCAGCTCTGTTTTGTGTATTCTCGATCTGCTTGCCTCACATGTGTTTTGACCACCTGCCCGTATGACAAACCATGCCTAAGCCTGATGTTCCAAGTACTTTTGCTCTTGTTGGACTGCCTTTTTGTGACCCTGTTTACTGCTTCAGTAAACTGTTTTATATAGAGAGCTTTTTGTCCGAGTCCTGCATTTGTGTCCAACCATTTCCATCAGTCAGACCTGAAAGTTGGTTTGTTTGTGAACAGCCTGGAGCCCACAATTTTTCATATATTCTTAGGAAATTTTTACTGAAGATTCATATCTTGATAGGCAAGAAGTGATTCAGTTTTCAAGGTCAAAGGACAAAGTGAGGAAAAATCTTAGAAAATCCCTCTAACATTGAAGAAATTTTCAAAAATTCACAACTGTCGAAAAGATCAAATCTCTTTTGTATTTGTTATGTAAGACGGTATCTGCTGTGGACTGAAAAGTTTGATCTGAATCTGATTCAGATTACAGATTTTGTGGCCATTCAAATTTAGCATTGAAAACCTCATTTAATGTATATTTTACATTATATCTTAACAAACGTGCCCCAGTCACTCTCATATTTGAAAGTCATGTGCAGACTGGCGCTCACTATCACCTGACAAAGTTTGATCCATATGTGATCCAGATTGCGGCTTTAGCGGATATTTGATTCTTTTTTACATTGAAAAGCCCTTTTGATTAATATTTGTGTTATATTTTAGCTTATGAACCTTTGACCTTGAAAATTTTTTCCAAGTTAAAAATTTGTGGAATTGTAAACTAGTGTTTGTGGAGATTTGTGCTCTACGGGCGCAGTGCGTTAGTTTGTATTATATTTGGAATATCTCCTGATACACCGTCTTGGACTGATACTTGTACTTTCCAAGATATTCCACTTACCCAGAGCACACTGGGAGTATAACTGCAAATCATAAAAAGTAAAAAATACATTTTAAGAATCACTGTTCTTCCTTTTTTCCCATACCATCCCAGCTTTAACCTTCAATCCAAATTGTTACTTCATGTTAAGTTGTTACTTAATGTTTTTATTTATTTTATTTATTTATTTTTACAAAATGGCTTAGATATTTTTTTATGTAGCTCTCATTAATTCCACTTAGTGACAGTCACGGCAATATTAACTGAATGACAATGACAAAGACTGGTGGCTGTGTTCTAGTTGTTAATAATGCATCCTCATTATTATTATTATGATTGTGTACAAAACTGTCTTTCAAATATGTGGCTTTAAAATAAAAGTGTTTTTGTATGGTGGTGGGGAGTGCGGTCTTCTGGCTATAGGTCTGTACAGACAGAATGACGAGAAAAATTATGAATCTAAAAAGTGCTATGTGATTGGTCAGTAAGAGGTGTGTTGCATGCATGTTACATATTTGAAGTGAAGCAGAGCATAAATATGCTTTTAAAATGCTTGCTGTGGTACTGCTGATGAGGATGCAGCAAGCAGTGATGGAGCGGTGGCTGTAGTTCTGTCAGCACGATATTTATGAAGCAGAGAAAGACGGAACACAGACTGATCAGTGTGAGACTCGTGTTTAATCATTCCAATACCGATGCAATGAAAACTACCTTGATCAGACCAGATAATGCACGCTGCAATCGGATAGGGACACCCTTATTTTTCTATAGGCGCACATTTTTGTATCTTGAAATAGTGTGGCTCATTAAACTAATTAGGACAGTACATACATACATGCAGAAAAATATCCTCCTGCCTTCCTGTGTCAGAATATTTGGAATCCCACTGCCCCTGCTGGTGCTGATTGTGGACCGTTTGGTGAGATGCAGCTACAGGAAACTGTGATGTTGTAGCTGTGCCGTGTTCAAAGTGATGACTTAGGTGCTGGAGTGCAGACTGCATTGCTCTCCCTCCCTCACTTCCAATTAGGCAGCCGGCCGACTGACGCGTCTCAGAGCAGAAGCTTCTAGTAGGCATCAAAAGGAGCAGCATCGGCCACTGACATCATGGAGGGAAGGGACTCCTGCAGCTATGCAGGCCAAGATGATGTGGCTCAGTAAATATCACGATTAGCACCCATGCAACATGCAAGGACAAGACTTGTAGAAATTTGTCTCATTGCATAAACATGCCACCCATAACGCAGAATAAACATACTCACAGCCTGCAAGAGCTCAGATATTTGGATTTATTTTGTATTTTATTTTATTTTTTATGTTTTTCAGTCTTTTTTATTACACATACTAAAGTTCCTGTGTTTTTAGTTAACAGAGTGTTCGTTGCAAAAACATTTTTGATTAATTGCCATAATTATTGTGATCATTTTTGCCCAAATGAACAGCCAGATGGCAGGATATGGTGTCATATTTGCGATCCCATCATATTAATCTGGCTCTGGGTCCATCTGAGCACATTGTACCATTTGCTGTGTTCACAATCTGTCCTCAAGTTGTCCGTGTCTTTTTGGAGATGCAAGTTTTTATTTGACAATATTAGACGATTAAATATTAAAGTTGAGGGAGTGCAAAAGCAAGGCATTTATCTGCATGAATGGTTTATGTTTAGTGAAGTAAGTAATGTGCTTTAAGTAACATCTCTGTCATGCATACAAAAATTAACATGAATGTTTCCTTCTCATTTTGTAGCAGGAAGAACCACTTCACGAGGGCTCAGCCCACTTTTCCAGTCTCTGGATTGACCTTTTTGCATTTTTCCCGAGCAGTGAGACGGTGGCCCTGAAGTGCACATTAACACATTAAAGAAGACACATTAAGATCACCAAAAAATCATTTATGGTTACAAGAAACAAAAGCAAAAAAACATAAAACTGCAAAACATGGTGATGTTTCATAAAACATATTTCTAAAATTAAATCATAACAGCCTTTTAGAAAATATATTAACAAAACCATTAACAGCATATGTTAATGTGTTTACCAAAATATTTTTGGGCCCTATCTTTGATTATAGCGCACAGACTAAAGCACTTAGCACAAGTGTAATTGGGGTGTGTGGGCCAAGTTTTCTAATTACATAGTGTGTAATCAGAGTAAGGTGCAAGTCACAGAGGCATTGTATTCTCACCATGCTTGAACACACTTTATTCACCTTATTGGGTGAACAACTGAGCGCAGTTACACGACGTGATCGCAAGATGTGAAAGTGACAGCTGGGCATCGCTTTGTGCTCGGTGGAACATAGGGCCCCTTAAGCCCCCGTCACACATAGCAAGAATGTGCAGGAACCAGACCGACACAGCAAATATTGCCATAATCGGACGCAGTCAGGAGGAAAAGAGGTGTGGTCAGCAGTGTCAGAACGCATCCAGATTACTTCATCCACACCTGCACGATGGCATCCAAAGTGCATGTAGACAACAGGTTAGATGACACAGACTGCTGTCAGACGGCCATAAAAGGCGCTGCAGACTGCCCGATGTCCATACGTCTGGATGGCAAACATGGCACCGGAGTGGGAGGGAGTGCTGTGTTCCTCCCTTTGCACAGTTCCTGCTGGTACTGGACATCGGAGTACAACCAATGTATGGATCGGACTCACGCCATACGTGTCAAAGCTGGCATGATGCAGTCACTCACTCAGTCATGCAATCACATCTACACTCGTCCTCCCCTGTGTGTGTGTGTGTGTGTGTGTGTGTGTGTGTGGATGTGTGCTTGCGCACGTGGCACACATGCACACGATTACAAGCTGCAGGACAATGCCGGCAGTGGGCCATGCTGTCCCATGCATCAGACGCAGCGCTTTCCAGGGAACTTTAGTTTCTTTTTTTGTGTGTTTTGGCTCACTTCAACAGCACAGTGCAACTCTGGACACCGCGTTGCTTGGATTATCACATGGGATTTATCTTTGCCGTGGTTAATTCCAGGTGAGAGGATTTTAACCACAGGCTGCAGTCCAGCTCCACGTCCGTGCTGTGAAACACTCCTGGAACGCTGTTGGAGGTGAGATTTGTGTTTATTAATGCTGTCACAGCCTGGCACAACAGTTCCATGTCATATCTCCTACAGAGTTAGAAGCTGATCATATATTACAGCCTGAGTTACATTCAGCTCTGAGCCTGACGTGTGCAATAAGGCGTTACTGCGCAGCAGGGCGAGGCGCAGCTGCCCGTGTTATGATGGAGACAATAGTTCACATTATTTACGTCGGCCATGGAAAGGAATGGACAAATATCTGTACTGTAATGTCTATTGTGGATATACGAGGGCTGTCAATAAAGTATAGGTCCTTTTTATTTTTTTCAAAAACTATATGGATTTCATTCATATGTTTTTACGTCAGACATGCTTGAACCCTTGTGCGCATGCGTGAGTTTTTCCACGCCTGTCGGTGACGTCATTCGCCTGTGAGCACTCCTTGTGGGAGGAGTCGTCCAGCCCCTCGTCGGAATTCCTTTGTCTGAGAAGTTGCTGAGAGACTGGCGCTTTGTTTGATCAAAATTTTTTCTAAACCTGTGAGACACATCGAAGTGGACATGGTTCGAAAAATTAAGCTGGTTTTCGGTGAAAATTTTAACGGCTGATGAGAGATTTTGAGGTGATACTGTCGCTTTAAGGACTTCCCACGGAGCGTGATGTCGCACAGCGCTCTCAGGCGCCGTTGTCAGCCTGTTTCAAGCTGAAAACCTCCACATTTCAGGCTCTATTGATCCAGGACGTCATGAGAGAACAGAGAAGTTTCAGAAGAAGTCGGTTTCAGCATTTTATCCAGATATTCCACTGTTAAAGGAGATTTTTTTAATGAAAGACGTGCGGACGGGTCCGCGCGTCGGGACGCAGCCGGCGCGGTGCGGCAGCACAAGAAAAACACCTCCGTGTTGATAACCATTTGTAAAATCCAGGCGGCTTTTGATGGCTTTCAGTGGAGTGAGTGTATGAGAAATTGTTTAACAGCTGGACATGTTCCAACTTGTCCTTAAGGCTTCCAACGGAGGTGTTTTTCCTGTGGCGGAGCGTCACGACGGCTGCAAGTCGACGCTGCAATCCGTCCGCACGTCTTTCATTAAAAAAATCTCCTTTAACAGTGGAATATCCGTATAAAATGCTGAAACCGACTTCTTCTGAAACTTCTCTGTTCTCTCACGACGTCCTGGATCAATAGAGCCTGAAATGTGGAGGTTTTCAGCTTGAAACAGGCTGACGACGGTGCCTGAGAGCGCTGCGCGATGTCTTGCACCGTGGGAAGTCCTTAAAGCGACAGTATCACCTCAAAATCTCTCATCCGCCATTAAAATTTTCACCGAAAACCAGCTTAATTTTTCGAACCGTGTCCACTTTGATGTGTCTCACAGGTTTAGAAAAAATTTTGATCAAACAAAGCGCCAGTCTCTCAGCAACTTCTCAGACAAAGGAATTCTGACGAGGGGCTGGACGACTCCTCCCACAAGGAGTGCTCACAGGCGAATGACGTCACCGACAGGCGTGGAAAAACTCACGCATGCGCACGAGGGTTCAAGCATGTCTGACGTAAAAACATATGAATGATAATAATTCAGAATAATTGTCATGATGAGGTGTGCCACATACATTTCAACAGTTCCTTTGCACTCCGGGGGGGTGGGGGGGGGGGCATTATTATACATGGCACGTGCAGGTCATAACGGTGTAAAAGTATATCTTCCCCCCCGGTGGAAGATATCCAGGGGGCAGATATAGTGTTGTAGCGGCTGCACTCTGCGTTGTGTTGTTATGACTCCGCCCATTCGCTCCCCTCGGGATGCAAACACACGATCTCCAGCATGGGAGTCGGACTCTCTAACGAGAAGGCTAAAACCCAGGGTTCTGGCCTTGTGACCAGAGAATCCTTTTGAGCTGTTGGGAGTGAGGTTTACTAACTACATCTGCACAGCGACACCTGCTGGCCTCCATTACACTGTTACACTGGCAGGCTTCCGTGCCAGATCCATCTCAAGGTTCCTTCATATGCGCTCACATTGTTTCAGATCCTGTTTTGCTGCCATCAAAATATGTAAATTGTGGTCAGATGGTCCTCAGATTGCACATGGATCACCGTTGGATACATGACCGGAGGATTTTGAACATTTGCATCACACTTGGGGCTGTGTGGACTCTTGCAAACCCAACACTTTTTGGATGTGCACCGATTCATAATTCTGACGCCATTCTGCATGATCAATCAATCAATCAATCAACTTTTTTTCTTATATAGCGCCAAATCACAACAAACAGTTGCCCCAAGGCGCTCCACATTGTAAGGCAAGGCCATACAATAATTATGAAAAACCCCAATGGTCAAAACGACCCCCTATGAGCAAGCACTTGGCAACAGTGGGAAGGAAAAACTCCCTTTTAACAGGAAGAAACCTCCAGCAGAACCAGGCTCAGGGAGGGGCAGTCTTCTGCTGAGACTGGTGGGGGCTGAGGGAAAAAAAACAGGAAAAAGACATGCCGTGAAGGGGGCAGAGATCGATCACTAATGATTAAATGCAGAGTGATGCATACAGAGCAAAAAGAGAAAGAAACAGTGCATCATGGGAACCCCCCCACAATCTACGTCTAAAGCAGCATAACCAAGGGATGGTCCAGGGTCACCCGATCCAGCCCTAACTATAAGCCTTAGCGAAAAGGAAAGTTTTAAGCCTAATCTTAAAAGTAGAGAGGGTATCTGTCTCCCTGATCTGAATTGGGAGCTGGTTCCACAGGAGAGGAGCCTGAAAGCTGAAGGCTCTGCCTCCCATTCTACTCTTACAAACCCTAGGAACTACAAGTAAGCCCGCAGTCTGAGAGCGAAGCGCTCTATTGGGGTGATATGGTACTACGAGGTCCCTAAGATAAGATGGGACCTGATTATTCAAAACCTTATAAGTAAGATGAAGAATTTTAAATTCTATTCTAGAATTAACAGGAAGCCAATGAAGAGAGGCCAACACGGGTGAGATATGCTCTCTCCTGCTAGTCCCCGTCAGTACTCTAGCTGCAGCATTTTGAACCAACTGAAGGCTTTTTAGGGAACTTTTAGGACAACCTGATAATAATGAATTACAATAGTCCAGCCTAGAGGAAATAAATGCATGAATTAGTTTTTCAGCATCACTCTGAGACAAGACCTTTCTGATTTTAGAGATATTGCGTAAATGCAAAAAGGCAGTCCTACATATTTGTTTAATATGCGCTTTGAATGACATATCCTGATCAAAAATGACTCCAAGATTTCTCACAGTATTATTAGAGATCAGGGAAATGCCATCCAGAGTAACGATCTGGTTAGACACCATGCTTCTAAGATTTGTGGGGCCAAGTACAATAACTTCAGTTTTATCTGAGTTTAAAAGCAGGAAATTAGAGGTCATCCATGTCTTCATGTCTGTAAGACAATCCTGCAGTTTAGCTAATTGGTGTGTATCCTCTGGCTTCATGGATAGATAAAGCTGGGTATCATCTGCGTAACAATGAAAATTTAAGCAATACCGTCTAATAATACTGCCTAAGGGAAGCATGTATAAAGTGAATAAAATTGGTCCTAGCACAGAACCTTGTGGAACTCCATAATTAACTTTAGTCTGTGAAGAAGATTCCCCATTTACATGAACAAACTGTAATCTATTAGACAAATATGATTCAAACCACCGCAGCGCAGTGCCTTTAATACCTATGACATGCTCTAATCTCTGTAATAAAATTTTATGGTCAACAGTATCAAAAGCAGCACTGAGGTCCAACAGAACAAGCACAGAGATGAGTCCACTGTCCGAAGCCATAAGAAGATCATTTGTAACCTTCACTAATGCTGTTTCTGTACTATGATGAATTCTAAAACCTGACTGAAACTCTTCAAATAGACCATTCCTCTGCAGGTGATCAGTTAGCTGTTTTACAACTACCCTTTCAAGAATCTTTGAGAGAAAAGGAAGGTTGGAAATTGGCCTATAATTAGCTAAGATAGCTGGGTCAAGTGATGGCTTTTTAAGTAATGGTTTAATTACTGCCACCTTAAAGGCCTGTGGTACATAACCAACTAACAAAGATAGATTTATCATATTTAAGATTAAAGCATTAAATAATGGTAGGACTTCCTTGAGCAGCCTGGCAGGAATGGGGTCCAATAAACATGCCGATGGTTTGGACGAAGCAACCAATGAAAATAACTCAGACAGAACAACCGGAGAGAAAGAGTCTAACCAAATACCGGCATCACTGAAAGCAGCCAAAGATAACGATACGTCTTTGGGATGGTTATGAGTAATTTTTTTGATTCTGACTATGTGTGACAGGGGTATTAATGTTATCATTTTGTTTGTGCGTTTATTGTTTTATGAAATACAAGGTCTATTAGAAAAGTATCCGACCTTATAATTTTGTTCAAAAACCATATGGATTTGAATCACGTGTGATTGCGTCAGACAAGCTTGAACCCTCGTGCGCATGCGTGAGTTTTTCCACGCCTGTCGGTTGCGTCATTCGCCTGTGAGCAGGCTTTGAGTGAGGAGTGGTCCAGCCCCCTTGTCGTTGTTTCATTGCCAGGAAATGGCGGAATGATTTGGGCTTTTTTCCATCAGAATTTTTTCAGAAACTGTTAGAGACTGGCAGCTGGATACCATTATAAAAATTTATCTGGCTTTCGGTGAAAATGTTACGGGCTTGGTAGAGAATAAGGAGTGTTACTGTCGCTTTAAGGACGGCCCCCAGCGGCTGTGGGGCGTGCCGCACTACGAAGCTGCCATCGACAGGCTGAACGACCATTTCATTTCACGCGCGAAGCCTCTGCTCCTCTTTCCATGACAAAAACTCCTGTAACAGTGGAATGTGGCGTTCATTTCCAAACTGGACACAGTGTTTTATCCGGGACATCGTCTGACTAGCACAGGAATTGTGAAAAGACGTGGACATCAGCACTTTTTTGGCACATTGATACAGACGTGCGGAGGAATTCCGCGCGTGGCCGCATGGCACACAGTAACGCCGTGATGAAGCCTCACGGGACATGTTCTGGCATGTCCAGGCACATCCACAATTTCTCGGCTAATCACTCGATGGAAAAACCACTGACAGCTGTCTGAACGCCATCTCAAAGCCGTCCTATTGAGACCAAAATGGAGGTGGTTTTGTCTCGCTCCAGTAACGAATTCATCATGACGTGCGAAGCCTCCGCTCGGCTTTCCATGACAAAATCTCTTGTTAAAAGTGAAATCTTCCGGAAAATGGTTGATGTCCAGCTCTTGTGATAACCAGAGAAATGGCACACGATGGTCACAGATCCAGACAGCCATCTCTTTAGAATGAATGGTCGTTCAGCCTGTCGATGGCGGCTTCGGAGCGCGGCGTGCCCCACAGCCGCTCAGGGCCGTCCTTAAAGCGACAGTAACACTCCTTATTCTCTACCAAGCCCGTAACATTTTTACCGAAAGCCAGATAAATTTTTCGAATGGTTTCCAGCTGCCAGTCTCTAACAGTTTCTGAAAAAATTCTGATGGAAAAAAAGCCCAAATCATTCCGCCATTTCCTGGCAATGAAACGACGACGATGGGGTGGACCACTCCTCACTCAAAGCTGCAACTCAATGACGCAACCGACAGGCGTGGAAAAACTCACGCATGTGCACGAGGGTTCAAGCTTGTCTGACGCAATCACACGTGATTCAAATCCATATGGTTTTTGAAAAAAATAATAAGGTCGGATACTTTTCTAATAGACCTCGTATAGTAGTCACTTTTGTTCACACTTTGTAATAGCCTTACCGTAATCATATTTTTTACCAAATGTTTTCACTTTTGATCATGCGTTTTGCGTTGCATTTTCTGATATGTAATTTCTTCATTTGTGTGTGTGTGTGTGTGTTTTGTAAATTGTTGCTTGATCTGTTGTGTTGGTGTGTTTTGTGAAAATGTGTGTTTTTTTGTTTCATTGTGTTTTCTGTAATTTCTCATATTCTCTTTTGCTTGTGTTTTCTGACATTTCATGTTTTCTGTTTTGTTGATAGGTTTTCTATAATTCCACATTTTCTGTTTTCTCTCAAATATTTTCTAAAACTTCATGTTTTCTGTTTGACGAATGTGTTTTGTGTTTTCTGAAATATTGTGTTTTTGGTGTTATTGTAATTTCTGATTTGCTGATTTGTCTTCTGCACATCTTTACGTGGTGTCACTTTTGTTAATGTTTGTCCTGAATATTTTTGCTTTGTGTTGATGTGTTTCATTCAGTGTTGTGTTTTGCACTTCAGGGCCACTGTCTAGTCAAGCCGAATATGACATGATTTAGAGTCACTTTGTGTCTGCATATTTTTTGAAGTCTGTTAAAGTCTGTTAATAGAGATTTTTAAGACACACTCAAATAAAATAATGGGTCAGGTGGGAGCTAATGTGTTCCACACAGACTTTCCAAATTAAAAGCAAGTCAAATGTATTTCATTCTGATATCAATTAACCTCGAGACAAATGTCAAAGGGAGCAATGTGAATGTGAATGTTGCCTCTTTATTCTGCAGTGTCCTTGGGCTGAGGGAGGCTGTTTCCTGACAGGGAACAATGAAGAGAAAGGTGTTTACAGATCTTTACAGATGGCTTCAGGCGGCAGAATTAGCTCCTCACCATCTCTCATGTGATTTAGTTTAGAATTAACTTCAAATGTGCCATCAAGATGATCATCAGGAAGTCTGACTTTATATCCGTTTGATCTTGACGTGCACCGCTCACCGACGTAGTCGGATATCACTGTCAAATATTAAACCTTGTGGCACATGTCTCATTTTAATGAAAGCTCACTGAAGCGATCTCATCACCGCGACTTATTTAAATGCACCGCCACCCTGTTTGCAACACTGCAGACACAAAAGAACTTTCCACTACTTTCTCTTGGAAAATAGTTGTGTGTGTGTGTGTGTTTTGTGTTTTTTACACTGACAATAACTACTTTTTGACTGATGTATCTCAACTTTTTATAGCTTTACAGACGAGCACAGCAGTGAGATGTTTTGAAACTTACTGATCCAACTAATTGGTTACACACAGACGTGAAGGCTGATAGTTGATCCGTGATCCATATGGATTGTGTCCCATATTTTGTCAGACATATGAAGTGCAGATTAATTGCAGAGTTGAAATAATAGTGTGAAATACAGAATTACTGTCACGCTGACTTGTTTTTAAAGTAATACATAATCGTGTAAATCTTGATGCAAAGTTGCAGTGAAATTAAAGCAGTTGGGCGTGATACCAACAGACTCCACACGCATCGGGATCCAAGCATGGAAACTATCTCAAATGCTGGGAATTGAAGCTATGAGTTTTGCTGAGTGGTGTTCCTGCCCGGGAGGACCCGGTGTGACCAGGCTACAGCAGTCAGATGAGGTGCAGCGAGTTGTGCACTTCACTGTCTATATTGATAAAATATTGATAAAACATCAGACACCTTGTTTTCTTTTAGGAGAGTTTGTAAACGTTGCTTGTTTTCATTGTTCTTTAATGGATAGAAAGCAAAGTTATTCACTTAGTTAGTTTATATACACAAGAAAACTCGAAACCAGATTTTCACACTCACCGGACAAAAGTAAAAGCCCCAATGCTTTTGAGAGGTTTTCCATGTAAACGTCATAAATAGCAGGTTTTGTATAACAGATTTTCGCTCACATCGGACAAAACGTGCCACCCGATCGTCATGTATTCCCATTAAAATCCCCTCACATGTACTGGACAGAGCAGTCTTGACGAGCCCAGTAACAGAGGTACAAAATGAAGTTCAGCACTGACACGCGTCGAGTCGAGGAAAGTGGGACTGGATTTCCGTGATTAAAAGACTGGCCTTTTATTTTTTCAAACTGTGCTCAGACGCAGGAGCTAAATGAGGCAGGGCGTAATTCAAGCCCGGTGATTATTAACAAAATGCTGCTTGTTGCCAGCACTGTATATGGTGCTGGGTGTGACGAACCAAACTGCTTTAGATCAGAGCCCTCTGCATGGCTGTGAACCCTCCCCGGAGCCTGACGCACACCTGCTGAATGACTGAGACCACAAAGGCCTGTGATTTCTCACTTTTCTTGTTTCTCTCCTTCTTCTCCAGTCATATTTTCAAAGTTTTGCAGTGTGCTCGCCGATTATATTTCAATCATGGATCAAATACATTTGGCAGGAAAGTCCACAAATATGACCAACTTTACATCACAGAATTGGAAAAAGACGCTCAAATGACCCGGAATTCATGAAGGAAATTGTACATACCGTAACGTTGGTTTGGAGGATGATGATTGTATAATGGACTGCATTTATATAGCACTTTCCATCTGCATCAGACACTCAAAAGTGCTTTACAGTAATGCCTCACATTCATCCTGATGTGAGGCTGCTGCCATACAAGCCGCTCACAACACACCGGGAGCAACTCTGGGATTAAGGACCTTGCCCAAGGGCCTCATTGAGGGAGAAAAAGCCGCTGTTCCCACTGTAAATTGCATAAAGACACGACGGAGAACTTTAAAAGGGTCACGCGCACGTCAGCGTCATCACATGACCACAGAGTTATAGAAGCATAAATCAGACTTCAGGATTTTAAGATGCCACTCTGCAGTGGACTCAACCAAATGTAATCTTTTTAATGCACGTAATGGTCCGGCGCTTATTAAGCCAGGCGTTTATTTTTTCAGACAAACTTTGATCCGGTCATTAATGAGGCAAGTCCCAATTCAAGGTCAGGCTTTTAATCAAGGAAATACGTGAACCTAATTGGTGCTGGGGATTTCCTGTAGATTGTTGGGTGCCTCCTGTCTGCAACTAATCCATTACATACATTTCATGGTCATGAATTTTGACCATTTTATACATATAATGGACAGAATTTGCTGGTCCACCTGAATCCACTATATGTGAGTTTTACAGTGTGTGTATGTATATTAGGGGTGGGAGAAAAACTTGATTCACATAAGTATCGCAATTTTTTTGTTTTACAATTTTTAAATCAATTTTTTAACAAAAATATTGATAATTTTCTAAATTTGAATGCTTCATTTTAGACTATGTTTCACAACCGGGTTTGTAACAGTTACTGCTTTTCTCCAGCAGAGGGCGAAATGCTTTTCTTTGACTCTCTACCTGGCAACGTGACGTCACATCCGTCCGCAGAGAAAAAAAAACTTAAATTGAAAGCCGAGAATTGCAGACAACTCGCTACATGGTGCGCGGATAAAAAGCCCCACCATCACATTTTAAATCTAAAGTGTGGGTGCATATTGAATTTTTTGCTTTGAAGGGATCGTAAAATATATATTGTAAAAATTGCAATTTAATCCGCACCCAAAAAATCGTGAGAGAATTGAATCGGGGGGGAAGAGCATATTATCCCATCCATAATATGTATGTATGTATGTATGTTTGTTTGTTTTTGCTGATCCAAAAAAATGAACAGAATAGAACTTCTTTATTGTCAATGTATCAAAAAATAAATAAATACCACAATTTAAAACAGCTGTCCTTTCAACACTCACACACACATCTCACAGACATACAAATAAAAGTTGATTAGCCATATTACTTTGTCACTGTATATAGGCCTTCTGGCCCATATTCTGACTTCTTAGATGAATTTGGTGCGTTCATCTCTAACTTGTCAACTAGTGCAGATAACATTCTGATCATTGGTGACTTTAACGTTCATATAAATAAGCCTTCTGATCTCCTCTGCAAATCATTTATGGAAATTGTGGATGCATTAGGATTTCGGCAATGCATTCGGGATTCGACACACATTACTGGAAATACCCTGGATCTGCTTTTCGCACGTGGTATTGCTGTCACGAATATTGACATCATGCCTCTTATATCAGTGGTCTCTGATCACTCACTTATTAAGTTTACAGTTTCGCTGCCGTGTTTAGTGGAACAACAACCTCATTTATCACTGCAGCAATGCATCAACTCCTCAACTAAGACTGAACTAGAAGCTAGACTGCCTGATGTCTTAGTCTCACTTTTGACAAATACCTAGTCAGTAGGCAGACTTGTGGATAGTTTAAACTCAGTGCTCAAAATGACACTCGACATGATTGCACCACCTGGTTGAAACCGCAACTCCCCCAAATCGCAGTCACCTTGGTTCAGTGATTATCTGCGTGACCTCAAGCATAAAGCAAGAGGTCTAGAACGGAAATGGCGTTGTTCAAAATTAGAAGTGTTTCACCTTGTGTGGCATGATGCTATCTTAGAATATAATCATGCATTATTGGCTACAAAGCGGACTTACTACTCTCATTTGATCAACAAAAACAAGCATAACTCAAAGTTCTTGTTCAACACGGTGGCAACTTATTCATGGACAACCACCTGTAGCTCGCTCTCCTTTTACAGCACAAGATTTCCTAGATGACTTTGAGAAGAAAATAGATGACATTAGGTTCAACATATCCTGGCATGCCTTAACCCAGCCACTACACCCTGCTATTGGGGTGGGTGCCACTACTGAGGTATTACCTAGATTTACAGAATTTGACAGTATCTCACTAGACATGCTGGCGAAACTCGTAACGTCAACAAAAAGCACAACCTGTTTATTTGATCCTATACCAACAAAACTGTTTAAGGACCTGTGGTCCACTCTTGGGCCGATTGTGCTGGAAATTATTAATCTTTCTTTAACTTCTGGATCTGTTCCTAAATGTTTCAAATCTGCAGTCATTAAACCATTACTTAAGAAACCTAATCTTGGACCCTAGTGTATTGAAAAAACTATAGGCTGATATCAAATCTATCATTTTGCTCTAAAATTCTGGAAAAAGTGGTGTCATGGCAGCTCGTAGACTATCTTACTGAGAATAATCTCTTTGAGCCACTGCAGTCTGCGTTTAGAAAATATCATTCCACAGAGACAGCTCTCACTAAAGTGGTGAATGATCTTCTGCTCGGACACCACTACAGTTCTGTTGCTGTTAGATCTCAGTGCTGCATTTGATACAGTGGATAATCATATTCTACTTGATAGGCTGAAAAATCATTTTGGGATTACTGGGAGTGCCCTTGCATGGCTGACGTCATACTTGACCAGTCGTTCTCACTGTGTTTTGTACAGTAACACTACCTCTAACCTTGGTGACATGAAATTTGGGGTTCCTCAGGGGTCTGTCTTAGGCCCCCTGCTTTTCTCCCTTTATACAAGGGTAGACTGAAAAGTTCTAAGGCTCCCCATGAAGGAGTAATGCATTAACTGCATTATAGTGAGCCTTAGAACTTTTCAGCCTACCCTCGTATAGCACTCCTTGGGCACATATTGCGGCGTTTTGGGATTACCTTTCACTGCTATGCAGATGATACTCAGTTATATATGCCGATAACTGCTGGTTCTTCGTCCAGTGAGACATCGGCATCAATTTGACCAGTTAACACTCAGCCTAGGCTCGTGTGTCATACATCACACTGACAAAGTGAGGAACCTTGGGGTAATTTTTGATCCTTCGTTGTCCTTTGGCCTCCATACTAAATAAATATTACTAGGACTGCTTTCTTCCACCTGCGAAATATAGCGAAGATTCGTCCCATCCCATCGATGGCTGATGCTGAGACCCTGATCCATGCGTTCATTTCTTGTAGTTTGGACTACTGCAATGTTCTATTTTCTGGTTTACCACAGTCTAGCATTAGGGCTCTCCAGTTGGTTCAAAATGGGGCAGCCAGTCTTTTGACATGAAGCAGAAAGTACAACCACATTACACCCATTTTGGCGTCTCTTCACTGGCTTCCTGTCCCAGTGAGATCAGATTTTAAGGTTCTGCTACTAATCTATAAAACTGTTCACAGACTGGCACCTCCCTACTGAACTGACCTACTTAAACCTTACGTACCGGCCTGGGCTTTACGTTCTCAGGGTGCAGGACTACTTTGTATCCCTAAGGTGAATAAGAAGTCTGTGGGTCACAGAGCTTTCTCTTATCGTGCCCCTGTTCTGTGGAATGATCTCCCTGTGTCAATAAAACAGTCAGATTCTGTGGAGACTTTCAAGTCCAGACTTAAGACACATTTATTTTCCCTTTCATATGGCTAGCATACTGGTACACTTTTGTTTTACGCTTTTTACTCTTTTAATTCATTTATTAGTAATTGAAGCGTGCCGCGGCCTCAACTTCACCTAAATTCTGGGTCTTTTAGTGAAGTTTAGGGCTAGTGGCCGGTGATCACCTTAGTATTTCTTCTGTTTTTCTTGTTGTTTAATGCTGACAAATTATACTGTATTTCTTGTCTTTCTGATGCCTGATTCTGTTTTTTCTCTCTGTTTAAGGTGCAGCTCCATCCAGAGATGGGAGTTGTGTTTGTGTTGGAGACCCTCCTGTCCTGTGCATCAACAGCAATTCTTGTATATTCTGTGAATTATTTCTGTAATTTATGTCTGTATCATGGCCCAAGCAGAGGGTCACCCCTTTGAGTCTGGTCTGCTTGAGGTTTCTTCCTCAGAGGGAGTTTTTCCTTACCACTGTTGCTCTGGGGGTTAGTAAGGTTAGACCTTACTTGTGTGAAGCGCCTTGAGGCAACTCTGTTGTGATTTGGCGCTATATAAAGGAAAATAAATTGAAATAATTTGAAATTGAAATTGATTGGTATTAATAAATCAGTAATGTTAAAAAAAAACTAGTTAAATACATAAAAATATTCAAAGTGCATTTCAGTAATGGCACCCAGTTTTCTTTAGTGGATGTGGAGCAGTGGGATAGGAGGCCAAAATGACCTGAACATTGACTAAAAATCAAATTACAAAAACAACTGTGATCCAGTCCGAACCGTGGGTTTTGTGACTGGTTGCAGCCCCGTGCAGAAGCTTACACATATGTGAAAACAGATGCAGATTGTTCATTGTGCATTTCTAGCACCCCCACCCCGCCCCTTTTTTTTTTTTCCCTTTTTTTTCTTTACATGGCATAAATCTGGGAGATGAAAATGTCATGGAGCAGGTTCATTTTGCAAAGAGGTTTTGATTGCCATGCTCGTGTAATTGATTGTTCCAAGGACAGGGGGAAATCTAGAAATGTCATAACAGTCCTGCTTAGGTTGGTCCCACCGCTAGGCAATCAATGAGAAGTAAAAAGAGATATTGATTTGCGAGCAGCAAAAACTGTAGCTTGAGACGACCGGAGAGTGCTGAGGAAAGTGGCGCAGACGTGCAGACCTGTCACTGGCACCTATGAATTACCCCGTCCTCTGTGAAGATAGAGTTACAGCGGATCCTCACAGAGTCCTGCGCCGCTTGTTGCAGCTGTCCATTAGCAAAGCTCCTCAGGCTGCTAACGCTCTGCAGCTTGTCACATTAATGAAGGAAATGTTGACCTTCCCAGGGATGAATGTTGACGTTCTGACTATTACAAAAGTTTCTGCTTGTATGTTAACACAGGAACCAGAACGCCCTGTAACGACGGGGCCACACATTTCCCAAATGATTGACACATTTGGAATACTCCAACAGGAAACGGGAGTTTTGAATATGTTGTTGTGCGCTTAGCTGACTTGTGTTGATGCAAGAAAAAAAAAGTCATTTGGCTCTGAAACGAGCTGCTCTGTCTGTAAATCCAGGCCTCACTATACGCCAAGAGTCTGTGCCAACGGATAAAGGGTATAAACACTTCAAGTGCCTGATTTATGATGGACACCTCAGGTTTTTTGACCTTTGCATATCTCTGTCTGAAGGTATAAATTTGTAGTGACACAGATTGGAGGCTTTACAGCTGTTTATGGCATGCTAAATCTCACCGAAGGCAATGCCAGCCTCTTGTTTTGAAAGGCTGGTTAGGCTGCACCCGGCCTTGCTTTGACTCCAGCGTCACACTTCCCAAACAGCCATATGCCATTTTTGTGAGTGGTAGTTTACAGCACCTTGGAACCACTTGCTGATCTTAAAGTCCCGCTGGAAAAAGAAAAACTTGCGCTGATCTTGTGCTTGTTCATATTTACGGCTCCACATCAATGATACGTGAGAAATTACTTGTATTATATTTACTTTTCAAGATCTTTGTCTCATCCAACAAAACTGTAAAAATATCTGCGATGTCTCGCCGTGGTGTTGTGGTCGTGCGCGGTAGTTAATCCAACAAAATACGTGGTCAAGCTAAGATGTTCTAGCTGACATCACTGGTGAAGGGAGGTCATGTCCTCGAGGGAGTGCATTTAAATGTTTGGGGGTTTGTTTGTGTGTTTGTTTGTTAAATCAATTTCAAGTGGCAACAACTTCCATTGCTGAAAAATGATGCAAACGTGGAAGTGCCAAATCTCACAGTTCCTTGAATGGCCACTTGAGGCTGCCTATAAAAGCAAGTCACTTGTCACAGAAGCGCATTGTACATTTCCCGACTTTCATTACGTAACTCGTGTTCATGCTATTTAAATCCCTAAAGTTGTGAATGGGTGAAAGTTATGAATGAGTGACAGCTGGTGTGCAAGTTCGATTGGCCCGCTAGCAGAGGTTGCTATCTGCTGTGGACTCAATCATGCCTGTCGTTTCAGCCCAGTCTCACGTTTTTTTTTTCATGTGCCCCATCACGAAACGAGGTCACATTTTTCGTGATGGGGCACATGAAAAAGGGGTTTTTTTATTGTACTATTTCTAATCCTCCTGCTTCTCCTAACTCTATCCATAACTGTAATGTAAGTGTCTCCCTTCCCCTAAGGATAACCTCCCCAGACACCCCCCTCCCCTCTCACCTCTCATTTCATGTCCCCATCATAAAAAACACCATTTTTGTGACAGTATCACAAACCCATAGATTCATGTACTTTTCTTAATGCCATCATGAACTGGTGTGAGATCAGGTTCTGACTTTTTTTATCCTAATAATCGGGGATAATATGGCTTGCTGTGCAGTTAATTGTACTAAAAACTATCTATGAAGTCTGTGCTCCGCTATTTCTGTTAAGTGAAATTTTACTAATATTTCATTTGTATTTTAGCACTAATTAGCGAGTATTGATACCTTGGTGATGTTTGCTCCACTGTACTCTGTGGTACTCTACTGAGGCAATATTCTGGTCATAATGTTTAACGCGTGTACCTTCGCCAGCCGTTATGAAAACCACTGCCCAGTCTACAAAAGCCAAACCAAAGTTTGATGAACATGTTTGAGCTTATAGTCATCCACCTCAGTCACACCAGTGTCTTTAGCCATTTCTGGGTTGGCTGAGAGTTGGGCAAAATAACGCATTGCCAAGATGTCTACATTCTGAGCTGGTCCATTTGAGCTGTAAACTCCGTGTACAGCGCGTTGTGTCAGGAAGGACAACACCTGCGCCAAATCCCACTGTGGATCTGTTCTAGAGTCACTGTGGCAACGCAGAGCACCTGGGAGCAGCTGAAAGAGGAACAACAACAACAACAGCAGCCATCTAACGGGCTGTACAGTGACATGTAGAATAATAAGAGTTCAAGGAGAACATCTAAGAGTTATCAACATCAGGAGAAAGTGTCACACACCCAGCTTGGCTGGTTATTTCCAGGTGGTTGTTCCAGTTGAAACCATTTCATTTGGTTTTCTTTTTATTCAGTTGTTATTGCTCATGTGTATGTCTGTTAAAAACAGGTTCAAACAGGTGAGCAGATCTTCACCAGACGTGGTAGGGAAACATCTCAAGATGATAAGCTGTTAGAGCAGATTGGACAAAGGTCAAGGTCATCAACAATGTTGTCTGACAAACACTTTTTCTAGAATATTTCCACAACCAGTCAGGCTGGAGAGATGAGCCAGAGCTGATATTAATGGGCTAATCACGGTAGTTACGTCACAATGATGTCACTATATTACAACACGCCCTCTCCACCACCATGTTTTCTGGATATCTGCAACCAATAGGCTTATGTCTATCTTACTGGTCTGGTTACTAATCCTCCTACTATATACTGTACCTTGAAATGACTGTCGTACTCTTACAGGACAGTTACTCTTACTATTACAGATATCAAGTGCTCCTCGAGTGTCTTCATTCTGTTTATTTTATACTCGCTCTCATGGTTCATGGTTGTACTAATCCAGTAGTAGCAATTTAGTGCGACTGACATATTTGGAGTTTAATGGTGTCAGTCTTACTTTGGTATTATTTGTAAGGTTGCGAGTGGTTGTGTCTTTGAATTTGATCTTTTATTAAAGAGTAAGAACTGGCATGGATCCAGTACCACAGTAGATCAAGAGCCGGCAAAGCAGTGAACAAATGGTGTTTGGAGCGGAGTTAGACGTGGGGATCTTGGCGTGCTCCCTGCCAGAAGGTTAATTGGTGCCTCTGGATATCTGCTACTTGGGGCATCTGATAGAAAGACATGGAACAGCAGGAAGGAAAGCTGTTAATCTTTGTCAATTTCATCCGCAAATACTAAGATAAGACACAGCCTGTACACATTCATAACGGCGTGAAAGGCCCTGTCTACATTAAAACATTTCCAAATGAGACCGCATCGCAACTTTTAGCCTTTTGTCCACCATTAAGCTGCCGTACTCAGGAAAGAGATTTTTTAAGGGCTTCCAAAGTGTTTAGATCTGGAAATTCCATCTTTTAGTGCTGATGGGGGGGTGATATCTGCGTGCACACACTCGCCACTGAGGAAGACCCAACAATGACCAGCATGATTTGTATCCATTAGCTCCAAATGTTGTAGATGGACTATTTTTGTTTTTACATCTATTCTGTATTGCCACTGCTACCTGCACTGATGTGTATTTTGTATTCTGAATGTGGAGGTGCTGCTCTCTAGTGGGCTGGAGTAATAAAGCTTGTAGTTTTAGCAAAAATCTCTGATCTTGTCTTGTATCCAACAAAATGAAAATCAGTAAAGTTGACCTTTGACGTAGGCATCGCCTAAGTGGTTCCCAAATATCTAATGCACATTTATTTAATGATTGTAGAAGTTAAGATGAAAGAGGTCACATATGTCAGATTAAACTAGTATAGACATATGTCACGTAAGCATTACCAGAATGGAAAAATGCCCACTTTAGCGGCCAAGCTTACCCATCTTTCAGCTTTAGCGAAGACTTTGAAGAGCAAAAACATCAACTGAAAGCTTGTCACAGCCAATGGTGTTCTCCTTCACTGTGAATACTATATATAAGACTATAAATAAAACATACCTCTGTGCTCTTGACATCTCTCTCCCTGAGCATCAAGGGTGTTGCGGAGGCCATCACTGATCTCACTTGGCCAATCAAAACATCTCTCTTGCGGTAGATCAAGGTCACCGCACATCAGGGGGGATCCTGGGCGTGTGTGTGTGTGTGCGCCGTGCGCCCGCTGTCTCTCTTGTTCACCGGGCCTCATTCTCCGTGTTTGTTTTGAAAGTTCAAATCCCATCTTCATCTCCATCCATTAGCTGGCAAGCAGTTCACCTCCAGGGTTTCTCTTGAGGCACTTGTGAAATATTGATATAAAAAAAGTCTTATTTTGAGGAGGAAGATGTTCTGTGAGCTGCCGGTGTGGAGCTCCTGAGTGCTCGGCGGCTTCAGCCGTCCCCTCGCATAGTGGCCTCTACTTCACCAAAGAACTATTAACCACGTGAAAAGTGTAAGTGCCTGGACAGGGCTGTTATGTCCCATTCATATTTAACTCAGAGCACATCTGCCGCGTCTCTTCCCCCAAAACGCACATTTTCCAACACGACTGAGGCGGAAAATGTCTCGGGCCCCGTGACAGACTGGGTTTGCTGCTGCACGGCGACGACTCCGCGCTCATTGTGGTTTTGGATTACGAGGGGGTTGCCAGGCAATTAGATTGAAAATAATTCTTCTGCAGCTGCGTTCTTGTTATTCAGCCGCGAGAAAAACTCTGATTGCTGAGTCACAGCCACCGCTAATTGGATGATGGGAAATATGTCAATTAGAAATACTGTTGTTTAATTATGTGTTAATTGAAGCAATAATGTTTTTGCTCGATGAGTTGGGGTGGGGGGTGAGGGGGTGCAAACAGGTGAATAATGGAAGAAATAATTGCTGTTTATGAATCTGTTGGGGAAATTAGAACGACATGACAGATTGCCAGTAATATCTCCTAAATGTTGTGTAATTGTTGAGATTTTAGGCTGATGACTTTCCATAGATTGTTGTGTGACCATCAGCAGCATTCACATTTATTTATTTAGTCTCATTGATCACATTTTTTAATCGATAATGTGATGAAGGTCTTCTTAAAGTAATGTCCTCAGCTGTGGTTTTTTTTTCTTGTTTTTTGCAGAGAAACTTAATTTGTAGCAGAACATTTGAAGGACTTTTGAATATCTGAGTTTGTGTGCGATTCTTTGCTCACATGTGGCTTCAGGGATGTTGGAATGTTGTGTTTCAGTTTTTAGGCATCCGTAATCACTTTGGAAGTGGTCATTTGCAATAACACTTAACAAGCTCCAGAAGAATCAATTTTGTTTTGTCACTCACCAGCCAAATGACTGTTGTAAACATCTCGACTTGAGGCCAGAAAAGCTGCGCGCACACAACACTAAGTCAGTGAGCTGCCGTGAATCACATGGTGTCGCCACACCAGCAGTACTTTGTTAGTAAAGACATGACGTCCAGCTATAATCTCACTGCTCCCGAGGCGCAAACCTGATGCCATTATTTTGTGTCGAGTGGGATTTATGATTTGTTACAGAAGTGTTGTGTCCTCGTTGAGATGCAAACCTCTACCAGGGCTCTAAACGCATCTATCCCTAGGGGAGCCTAGCTCAGATCCTCAATGTGAAACTGCAACACATTTTATTGATTTCTGTTCCTTGTCAGATTTAATGCTGTTTTCACGCATACGTACATATCAACTTGGCAGTTCGCTGACCCAGTTAAACTAACCAGCTAACCACTCAACACCACTTCGATTCCACCTGCACCCAGTTCACTTCTGTGGTTTCGTAAGTGTAAAAGATAACCATAGATGAATGGGGGTGATTGAGAAGTTTTGAGCCTGACACAGGAAAAGTAAGTCGTAGTTCTTCATCTTTTGCATTCTGAGAAACCAACATTTCTCAAGAATGTGTGAAGTTTTGACTCACAGAGTGCAATGTTGAGAAATGTTGCTTTCTCAGAATGCAGAAGATGGAGAACCACGACTTACTTTCCCAGGGACAGTGTTGTGAAAGTGTAGTGACACAGACCCACAACAGGGGGCGCAAATGAACGGCCAATAGATGAGCCAAAAAGTAACAATTTAATGTTGTGAAATGTGCACAACGAACATACAGACAATCACAGAATATCATTACAGTCAATCCACAAAGGTGACGTGTGGGCAGGCTCGAGGATAGAAGACGTCTGTCCTGAGAAGAGCCGGAACCACACGATTTCCGCTGCCACAGAACCTGGTGAATACTGGAGCCGCCAAGTCCCGAATTCCCAGGTGATCACCGTCCCCGACTGTCGGATCTGGTACTGCTGGCGAGAACAAAGACAGTCAAGTGTGGGTGTGTGTACACCCAGTAACAACAACGGTGGGAATGCCACCTCCACCTCTCACTCAATACGTTGCAGCGATCCCTCAGAGGAAAAAGAGTGCCGTCTTGCACAACCTCCACAAAAAGGACCGGTACTCCTGCAAACACTCACAATAAACTGATTTACAAAATACCACAAAAAGGCTGAGGATATTACCTCTAATGAAGTACGATATCTCGGCGATGAGGTGGAGATGACGTCTGGGTTTTATGGAGTGCGATGATGTAGAATGTGTGACAGCTGTCAGGAATTAATGAGTGACAGCTGTCACTCCCGGCTGTGTCCGTGGCGGCAGCGCCCTCTCGTGCCTGAAGCCCGCACTTCAGGCAGGGCGCCCTTTGGTGGTGGGCCAGCAGTACCTCCTCTTCTGGCGGCCCACACAACAGGACCCCCCCTCAACGGGCGCCTCCTGGCGCCCGACCAGGCTTGTCCGGGTGTCTGCGGTAGAAATCGGCCAGGAGGGCCGGGTCCAGGATGAAGCTCCTCTTCACCCAGGAGCGTTCTTCGGGTCCATACCCCTCCCAGTCCACCAAATACTGGAACACCCGGCCCATTCGACGGACGTCCAGGAGCCGGCGCACTGTCCAAGCCGGCTCCCCGTCAATGATCCGGGCAGGAGGCGGCGCCGGACCGGGAGCACAGAGGGGTGAGGTGTGGTGAGGCTTGAGTCTGGACACATGAAAAACCGGGTGGATCCGCAGTGAAGCTGTGAGTTGGAGCTTCACTGCGGCAGGACTGAGGATTTTGAGGATCTTGAAAGGTCCAATGTAACGGTCCTTCAACTTGGGGGAGTCCACTTGGAGGGGGATGTCCTTTGTGGACAGCCACACCTCCTGCCCGGGCTGGTAAGCAGGGGCCGGTGATCGCCGGCGGTCCGCATGGGTCTTCGCCCTCGTCCGGGCCTTCAACAAGGCAGAACGGGCAGAGCGCCACACCCGACGGCACTTCCGCAGGTGGGCCTGGACCAAGGGCACACCGACCTCTCCCTCCACCACGGGAAACAATGGGGGCTGATACCCCAAACACACCTCAAACGGGGAGAGGCCGGTGGCAGAGGACACCTGGCTGTTATGCGCATACTCGATCCAGGCCAGATGTTCACTCCAGGCCGTCGGGTGTGCGGATGTTACGCAGCGCAGGGCTTGCTCCAACTCCTGATTGGCCCGTTCTGCCTGTCCATTGGTCTGCGGGTGATACCCGGACGAGAGGCTCACAGTGGCCCCCAGTTCCCGGCAGAAGCTCCTCTAGACGTGTGAGGAGAACTGGGGACCACGATCAGAGACGATGTTGGTGGGTATCCCATGCAGACGGACGACGTGGTGGACCAGGAGGTCTGCTGTCTCCTGGGCTGTTGGGGAGCTTCGGGAGGGCCACGAAGTGGGCCGCCTTGGAGAATCGGTCCACTATCGTGAAGATGGTGGTGTTGCCCTGGGACGGCGGGAGGCCCGTGACGAAATCCAGGCCGATATGGGACCAGGGGCGATGAGGCACAGGAAGTGGCTGGAGAAGCCCTTGGGACCTCTTGTGGTCAGCCTTGCCCCTGGCACAGGTGGTGCAGGCCTGGATGTACTCCCGGACGTCGGCCTCCATAGACGCCCACCAGAAGCGCTGCCGGACAACTGCCACGGTCCTTCGCACCCCTGGATGACAGGAGAGCTTGGAACCGTGACAGAAGTCCAAGACTGCAGCTCTGGCCTCTGGTGGGACGTATAGACGGTTCTTCGGACCGGTTCCGGGGTCCGGGCTCCGTGCCAGGGCCTCCCGGACGGTCTTCTCCACGTCCCAGGTGAGGGTGGCCACGATAGTGGACTCCGGAATGATGGGCACCGGTGGATCCGACAGCACCGTTTTGACTTCGTCTTCGTGTACCCGGGACAAGGCATCCGATCTCTGGTTCTTGGTCCCGGGGCGATAGGTGATCCAGAAGTCAAAGCGTCCGAAGAACAGTGACCAGCGGGCTTGCCTGGGGTTCAGCCGCTTGGCGGTCCTGATATACTCCAGGTTCCGATGGTCAGTGAAAACCGTGAATGGCACAGATGCTCCCTCCAACAGGTGTCTCCACTCCTCAAGAGCCTCTTTCACTGCAAGGAGTTCTCGATTGCCGACGTCATAGTTCCGTTCAGCTGGGGTCAACCTGCGAGAAAAGTAGGCACACGGGTGAAGAACCTTATCGGTCTCTCCGCTCTGGGATAGCACGGCTCCTATCCCTGAGTCAGAGGCGTCCACTTCAACCACGAACTGGCGGCTAGGGTCGGGCTGCACCAAAACTGGCGCAGTAGAGAACCGTCGTTTCAACTCCTTGAACGCGGCTTCGCACCGATCCGACCAGGTGAAGGGAACTTTTGGAGAGGTCAGGGCTGTCAGGGGGCTAACTACCTGACTGTAGCCCTTAATGAACCTCCTATAGAAATTAGCGAAGCCGAGGAACTGTTGCAGCTTCCTACGGCTTGTTGGTTGGGGCCAATCTCTCACCGCCGCAACCTTGGCCGGATCAGGGGCGACGGAGTTAGAGGAGATGATAAACCCCAGGAAGGACAAAGACGTGCGGTGAAACTCGCACTTCTCGCCCTTCACAAACAGTCGGTTCTCTAATAACCGCTGCAGGACCTGATGTACATGGTGGACATGGGTCTCAGGATCCGGAGAAAAGATGAGAATATCGTCCAGATATACGAAGACGAATCGGTGCAGGAAGTCCCACAAGACGTCGTTAACCAAGGCTTAGAACATCGCGGGGGCGTTGGTGAGGCCGAACGGCATGACCAGGTACTCAAAGTGACCTAACGGGATGTTAAATGCCGTCTTCCATTCGTCTCCCTTCCGGATCCGAACCAGGTGATACGCATTTCTAAGATCCAGCTTAGTAAAGATTTTGGCTCCATGCAGGGGGGTGAACACGGAATCCAACAATGGCAACGGGTATCGATTGCGAACCGTAATCTCATTCAGCCCCCTGTAATCAATGCATGGACGGAGTCCGCCATCTTTCTTGCCCACAAAAAAGAAACCTGCCCCCATCGGGGAGGTGGAGTTCCGGATCAGCCTGGCAGCTAATGAGTCCCGGATGTAGGTCTCCATTGATTCGCGCTCAGCTCATGAGAGGTTGTACAGCCTGCTGGATGGGAACTCAACGCCTGGAATCAAATCAATGGCACAATCGTACGGACGGTGCGGGGGAAGGGTGAGTGCCAGATCCTTGCTGAAGACGTCAGCAAGATCGTGGTACTCAACCGGCACTGCCGTCAGATTGGGAGGGACTTTGACCTCCTCCTTAGCATGTAAACCGGGAGGAACCGAGGATCCTAAACACACCCGATGGCAGGTTTCGCTCCACTGAACCACCACCCCAGACGGCCAATCAATCCGGGGATTGTGCTTCAACATCCATGGGAAGCCCAAAATCACGCGGGAGGTAGAAGGAGTTACAAAAAACTCAATATCCTCCCCATGGTTTCCAGACACCACCAGAGTTACTGGTGGTGTCTTGTGTGTGATTAAAGGGAGGAGGGTGCCATCTAGTGCCCGCACCTGCACTGGCGAAGGAAGCACCACCAGAGGGAGCCCTACCTCCCTTGCCCATCTGCTGTCTAGCAGATTCCCTTCTGACCCCGTGTCCACCAGTGCTGGGGCTTGAAGGGTTAAATCCCCGCTCAGGATTGTAACTGGGAGTCGTGTGGCAATCTGTGTGTGTCTCACGTGAATGTTTTGACCCCCCCTTAGCCCAGTCTCTGAGGGCGGTTGTTGTTTTGGCCGTTTGGGGCAGTTTTTCTGTGTGTGCTCCTTTGAGCTGCAGAGAAAACACTCCCCGCGGATCAGCCTCCTCATTTTGGCCCTGTGCGTTTCCCTAACAACATCAGCAGGGGGAGCTGTTGCCCCACAGAGCGCTGCGGCTGTGGAGCGTGGGGAGGGCGGCCCCTTTTCGAACCCGGAAGGGAGAGGGGCGGCGCGTATCCGGTCACGTCCTTCGCCTCACTCCCGACGGCGTTCCTCCAACCGATTGTCTAACCGTATAACGAGATCGATAAGCCCATCTAAATCCCGCGGTTCCTCCTTAGCTACCAGCTGCTCCTTCAGGACCAACAACAGTCCGTTTATGAAGGCGGCGCGGAGCGCAACGTTATTCCAGCCGGACCTCGCAGCCGCGATGCGGAAGTTGACTGCATAAGCTGCTGCGCTCTCGCGTCCCTGTCTCATTGACAGCAGCACAGTTGAAGCGGTCTCTCCTCTGTTAGGGTGATCAAACACTGTTCTGAACTCCCCCACAAACCCAGTGTATGCTGATAACAACCGTGAGTTCTGTTCCCAGAGCGCCGTAGCCCAGGCGCGTGCCTTAACCCAAAGCAGAGCAATCACATAAGCTATTTTACTAGCATCTGATGCGTACATGACGGGACGTTGTGCGAAGACGAGCGAACACTGCATGAGGAAGTCCGTGCACGTCTCCACACAACCTCCGTACGGCTCAGGAGGGCTTATGTATGCTTCAGGGGATGGTGGGAGGGTTTGTTGAACCACCACTGGAACGTTTATATCCTGCACAGGGTCGGCAGGAGGAGGAGCTGCAGCAGCGCCCTGAGCGCTCGCCGCCATCTGTGCGGAGAGAGCCTCCACCCTGCGGTTCAGGAGGATGTTTTGCTCGGTCATTTGATCCAACCGAGCCATGAAGGCGGTGAGAATGTGCTGCAGCTCACCAATCACGCCTCCTGCAGACGCCTGCGCTCCCTGCTCTCCCATTGGTCGTTCAACAGCCGGTGACGCCCCTCGGAGTCCATGACGCTGGCCGAGATATCCTGTTGTGAAAGTGTAGTGACACGGACCCACAACAGGGGGCGCAAATGAACGGCCAATAGATGAGCCAAAAAGTAACAATTTAATGTTGTGAAATGTGCACAACGAACATACAGACAATCTCAGAATATGATTACAGTCAATCCACAAAGGTGACGTGTGGGCAGGCTCGAGGATAGAAGACGTCTGTCCTGAGAAGAGCCGGAACCACACGATTTCCGCTGCCACAGAACCTGGTGAATACTGGAGCCGCCAAGTCCCGAATTCCCAGGTGATCACCGTCCCCGACTGTCGGATCTGGTACTGCTGGCGAGAACAAAGACAGTCAAGTGTGGGTGTGTGTACACCCAGTAACAACAACGGTGGGAATGCCACCTCCACCTCTCACTCAATACGTTGCAGCGATCCCTCAGAGGAAAAAGAGTGCCGTCTTGCACAACCTCCACAAAAAGGACCGGTACTCCTGCAAACACTCACAATAAACTGATTTACAAAATACCACAAAAAGGCTGAGGATATTACCTCTAATGAAGTACGATATCTCGGCGATGAGGTGGAGATGACGTCTGGGTTTTATGGAGTGCGATGATGTAGAATGTGTGACAGCTGTCAGGAATTAATGAGTGACAGCTGTCACTCCCGGCTGTGTCCGTGGCGGCAGCACCCTCTCGTGCCTGAAGCCTGCACTTCAGGCAGGGCGCCCTTTGGTGGTGGGCCAGCAGTACCTCCTCTTCTGGCGGCCCACACAACAGACAGGCTCAGAACTTCTCAGTCACCCCTCGTGTATGTACAATAGCAGCAAAGGCCTTCTTCTTCCTTCTAATTTCAACAACTCCACAAATTGAAGGATGAAATTCCACTCCTGTGTCTATTTGTGCATGTCTACATTTGTCTACGTTATGCCATATCTCAATTTTGGTGTCAAATTACTGTAGTTGCAAGGTACCATTTTCCATAGGTTGCTTGAAACTGAAGCATTACTGTGGTAATGTTGGATTCACATGTTGGTTGTGTACAACCTCAAAACAGAAGATGTTGGGGCAGTATGGAAAATACAAATAAAATCCTGCAGGGATGCCTACATTTACTTTTTCTGTTTCATTGCTGGCTACTCAAGATATTTTATGTTTTGTGTGGTCAACTTCATCGCATTACATCCACCAAGGGCGTAATATAATCATCTGCATTTATTTATTTATTTGTCTGTTAGCAGGATTGCGTCAAAACTGCTGCACGGATTTTGACAAAATTTTCACCTCAGATAGATATTAGACCATGGAAGACTCCATTAAAGGTGAGCCGGTGTCCCGCTGATGACGCGGTTCATGGATTAAAACCTTGATTTTGCTCAGACATGCTGCCATGGTCCAAAATGACGCATGCGCAGATGCAAAAGGCAGTTTTTATGGGTGGACGTTCGGTCTCTGACAGTGGATCTGGATCCGACCTCTGAATCAAGATTTCACTTTATATAGGCTTTGTAAGATTGCGGAAAAAAAAATCCTACTTCATGGATTCTCAGAAAAGTTGCACCACAGATAGATATTAGATCATGGAAAACTCCACTGAATTTTGGAGGTGATCCAGATCCAGATCTGGATTCTGGCCCAGGATTGCACTTTATAGGCTTTTACGTCAAAACTACTTTACAGATTCTCACCTAATTGGCACCACAGATACATATTAAGCCATGGAAAACTCACAGTTTACCATTTTTTTTTTTACCAGTCCAAACGTCTGATTGGATCATATCTTGATCAGTTGGACTATTCTGGATCAGGATGCAATTGTTGCATTGTGTTGTGGAATCCGGATCCAGGTAAAGTCCAGGTCATGATGTGAATCACGTATCTTTTATTCTGAGTCCTCGTCAACCCTTGGCGGATGTCAGAACCCTCAGATTGGTCTTGTTTGTTAATGTACACGTCCATTCCTGAGTTTCAGGTCTGTAACAGTCCAACATTTTCTGATTTGGGGTTTTAAGCAGCAGGCAGTAAACCAGATGTTCTATTGTTGTAAATGAGGGGATGAAGGAAAATTCCACCACCGCTGGCTGTGAGTGTGGCATCTCACATCATCATCTACCGTCTGTCGCTGCAGATGACAGTAATTCTGTTATAATGGCCAATATGATGGTTTTCCTACCTACACGCAAATGCAGCATAAGGGCCAAATACAACCAAATTCACCCACAACTCAGATCTCACAAACACCCAAAACTTAAATTACTCACAGAATTACTCAGAGGTTCTAGTTTCTCAAATTGAACTTATTTTCCTGAAAATATGTGTTTTAACATTTGATCAACGTTATTAATCGATTACCGTGTCTGATTCACCACTTAGGAAATCCAGCAGGTTTGGTTTAAATTATTCAGATACCCCCAAATCTTTTAGCATTTTTCATGATTTGAAAATGACAAAAAAAATTCCTGTTTTGACCTTTGATCCAGATGATATGATCTGGATTAAAGGGTCATCAACAAACTAGTACAGATTAGAACATAAGTCCTCATTCACTGTCAGTAAAAAAAAAAAAAAAAAAAAAAATGTCTGGTCATTTGACTATACAGTAGGAGCTGAACAAACCTTCAAATTTTGTGAAATTGTTTCTGTTGTTAGTGTATGTGTTCTTGTATCTATTGTTTTAATTTCATGTTTCTCCCCTTTATCCATATTCACATCTAAATATGTCAAGTACATTCCTGACCAAATGTTTAAGCAAGTTTCCTAAAAATGCTTTTATCAATCCCAAAATGCAACAGGACAAAATTTGCTGCTGGTTTTCATGAAAATAAGATGAGAGAAGATAATCCTGTAATAGTCCCACGGCAGGGAAATTTACCATGTTACAGCAGCGTACGGACAGTCACACAACAACAGTGCAAGTATCCAAAAATAAGGCAAAAGAAAAATAATTACCAAATATGGAAGTCAGTTTCTGTAAGGAACAAGAATATATACAGTAGAATAGATTACATTATATACAAGCAGAAGCAATGTTCTGTAATATGTAGGACACAAGTGTACAAGTATTATTGCACAGAATGTGTAGTATTATTGCAAATGGCTGAAAAATTGTTACTATCATGATATTAGTGATCTGAGTGATCTGAGTGGTCAAATGCAATTGTGATTTTTTTTGGGTGGGGGGGTAATCATGCATCTGGATTGATTTGAGCCGCTGGTCGCTGCAATCACTGGACTCTATGGTTGCTTAGCTGCCACATTTCTGTCTTGTCATGTTTTTGTTGCTTTTGTTTTATTTTGTTTTGTTTTCGTTAGTATGACCAAAGCAGATGGTTGCTCCACTGACTCTGATCTGCTTGAGGTTTCTTCCTATAATAAAAAAAAAAACACCTGAGGGGCATTTTCCTGATTACTGTTGCCAATGTGCTTGGTCAGGGGCTGCGTAAAGTTAAACCTGACTCGTGTACAGTGCCTTGGGACAATAGATGTTGTGATTTGGGGCTGTAAAAATAAACTGAATTAAACTGAATTGTGTGACATAAATTGTGTTCACGGGTTGTCCACTTATTCTACCTGCTGTTAAATCAGGTATACCATTGTAATTAATCTTGAAATCTCTTCTTTTCTAGTGTACATGCCAGATGAAGATGCTGTTGAACAGGATTCTGTCACTGAGGAAGATGGAGAGAATGACACTCAAACTGAAGAGGAGAGCTCGGAGAAGACCAGCCCTAAAGTGTCTGAGGACAGAGAGCTGGACAATAAGAGCACGAACACCTACAGCAACCAGAACTCTCCCACTAGCGTGCTTTCCAACCAGGAGGCAGAGCTGGAGTCTCGCCTTAGTGACAGCAGTGACAGACTCTCGGACTTCAAAACCTCCTCACCACTTGAGAGCCAGAGGGATGAAGAGAGCTGCAGCTCCAAGCACAAAGAGGACATGAGCAACAGTTTGGAGAAAATGAGGGCAGCCTATGCAAACTTTCTCTCCGAGTCCTACTGGACGGGGATCGGAGTGGACTTGAAAATGGGCAAAAACACCAGCAAAGCCAACTGTGACAGCACCAACGGAAGCACAAAGAGTGAATTTGACTGGCACCAGGACGCACTGTCCAAAACCTTGCAGCAGACACTGTCCCCAAAGCCCGTGTCCAAACCCAACCTCTTCAGCTCCGTCCACCTGTACAGGCAAAGCACTAAACCTTGCGGTTCGGTGTTCACAGGTGCCAGCCGGTTCCGCTGTAAGGATTGCAGCGCCGCTTATGACACCCTGGTGGAGCTCACGGTCCACATGAACAAGAGCGGCCATTACCAAGACAACAACCACAGCAAGCAGAGCAATTCCTCCAGCTCGTCTTCTAAATCAAGGAAACGCAATTTGCAAGATATGGAAGGAAAAGAAGACGCCCAAAAAGTTTTAAAGTGCATGTTCTGTGGTCATTCATTCGATTCACTTCAGGATTTGAGCGTCCATATGATTAAAACCAAACATTATCAGAAAGTGCCTTTAAAAGAACCAATACCCGTAATCACTCCCAAATTGTTGCCACCAGCAAAGAAACGGGCCTTTGAGACCGCAAGACCTTGTTCCCCCGACTCTACGACCGGCGTATCGGGCTTCACGGAGGCACAGCGTGCCGCTGCCATTTCAAATGCTAACAGTAACCGCTACGGCTATCAGAATGGAGCGAGTTACACTTGGCAGTTTGAGACGTGCAAGTCTCAGATTCTTAAATGCATGGAGTGTGGAAGTTCCCACGACACCCTTCAGCAGCTCACCACCCACATGATGGTCACCGGACACTTCATTAAGGTCACAAACTCAGCTTCTAAGAAGGGTAAACAGCTAGCTCTTGACCCGCTGGCCATAGAGAAGATGCAGGGTTTAGCTGAGTCTGCTGCCAGTGAATGCGAGGGAGAAAAGATGTCTCCAAAAAATTCTTCCTCTGGGAGCAGTGAGAAGGACAGCCAAGGGGAAGGTGCATCTGACAAAATGGAAGAAACTGAAGTGAAAGATGACAAGCAGGACAGTGAGGAACAAATGGCAGGTAACAGAGCGTTTAAGTACCCTTATCTCCGTGAGGAGGATCTTGAACAGGACTCAGGCGGTGGAGGAGACATCCTTAAATCATTAGCCAACACAGTGGCCTCTGCCATTAATAAAGCTCAAACAGGGACTCCAAGTTGGAGCGCCTACCCCAGCATCCACGCCGCCTATCAGCTCTCTGGGATCATCAAAAACACTCCTCTCTCTGCTTCCCCGCCTACTCAGCTAAAGCAGACTTTTAACCACAAGCTGAGGCCGATTGCCCCAAAGGGGAAGATGTTCCACGGCGCCGTGGGGGTTGAGGCTCCCCAGGCTCAGCATCAAACTGTGGACATCAAAAAAGAAATGGTCGGCATTAGCGATGGTAAAGTAATTCAGAATATTAAGTTTGATCTGGAGAATGATGACAGCGATTGTCAGGATGATTCCTCTTCCTCTTCAAAGCTGGACGCAGACTGTTTGAATGAAGGGTGCGACATGATCAAAGGAAAGTTGAGCCCAGATTTCTCAGACAGAGGCAAGACTCCCAGTCCCTGTGCCACCAACGGACGCAGCACAACATCAGATATACTCAGTGACACTCCGGATATACTCGGCATAAACCCTCTTAGTGCGCTGCAGTCAGTTCTCAACAATCATCTGGGCAAAGCAAACAAGCCCAATAATTCAAGAGTAGATAAACTGTCTCACACCTCGTCTATTTATGGTGACATGAACCGTAACGAAAAACCAGCTTTAGTCCTGGGTAATCCGATACAAAATAGGCCGGATAATACCTTCCTCTTTGTTAGTGACGACCAGCCAATAGACCTGACGAAATCTAAACACAGCAAGTCGACTTCTTCAGTCCTCCAGCCGTCTGCTCCAGTGCCGCAGAAATACGCTCTGTCTGACATCGCCGACATGGTCAAGGTCCTTCCAAAAGCCACAACCCCCAAACCCTCCATACCATCGAGGATCCCAACAATGAAACTGGAGTCAGACGTCAGACGCTTCGAGGATGTGTCAGCAGAGTTATACTCCGTACACAAACGCAAAGGTCGACAGTCAAACTGGAATCCGCGCCATCTTCTCATCCTGCAAGCTCAGTTTGCCTCCAGCCTCTTCCAGACCTCTGAGGGAAAATACTTGCTCTCAGACCTTGGCCCTCAGGAACGGATGCACATCTCCAAGTTTACTGGATTGTCCATGACCACCATAAGCCATTGGTTAGCAAATGTAAAATACCAACTGAGGAAAACTGGAGGGACCAAATTTCTAAAGAACATGGACACTGGCCATCCGGTCTTCTACTGCAATGACTGTGCATCCCAGTTCAGATCGCCAACTACATTCATTTCCCACCTGGAATCCCATCTTGGGTTTCAAATCAAGGACATGTGCAAGATGCCGGTGGAGCACCAGACGAAGGTAGAAGAGCCAGAACTGTCGAAGGCCCTTGCAGTCAGAGCCACAGAGGCGCTTGTCACGGAGGATGACATTGACTCAAAGTTCAAATGTAAGCTCTGCTGTAGGACATTTGCAAGCAATCACGCAGTCAAACTCCATTTGAGTAAAACTCACAGCAAATCCCCTGATAACCATTCACAATATGTGGAAATGGACAAGGACTAGTTTTTCCTGTTGTTGTCACTCTTTCTTTTCTCTTTGTTTTAAATTTTCTTACACGGGTCAGTTATTTCAGCCATTTTTCAATTAGCGTTGTGTAGTGTGCATCATTATGACATTTAAAGCATTTCAGCAAAGACACACTGGTTAGGCATCGTATAAGAGACACTTTTGCACCCCGCGCAAATGCATCACCAGTAATGAAATGTATTACTGCTTGAAGAAACATAATTGCTGATGTTTGCATGCAATAGCCTTGGCTATGACTACTATTTATTTGTATATGTCAAGTTTCAATGGTATTTCAAAGGGAAAAAAGAAGTAATTGTACTTTACATCTTTAGCGATGCAGCACGCCTGCATCAACATGACCACAACAAACATGCAGAACTGTACAGTGTATTGCTATGTAAAGATGTTTTGTGTTGCAATGATAGAAGAGAAAGGAAAAAAAAAGCACTTTAATAAACGTTTAATCACCAGTTTGGACTCAGACGAATTCTGTACATGACTCAAAAAGTAAGTGAAGAATCAAGGACATTCATGTGTTCATATGTTTTACAAAAAAAACAAAACAAAAAAATCATGCAAAAATAGATTATCAACAAGTCAGATGACACCTGTGATACCTGCACCTTTTTTCTTTACTTATTCGAATAAAGAGTTAACATTTGGTACCAGCTTGTATTCATTTTATCTTGCAAGACGTCTTTTTAAATGTTTGCAGATTTTGCAAGTTGGTTGCGATTGTAAAAATTTTGAAGAGCCACTCAGCTCAAAAAATGTCTTTTAATTTTTACTTGTATCTCCAGAGATCATCAAAGGTTTGGGGAGTAAATAGGGATCACCCTGTCCACACGTCTGTCCGCGAGTATTGTAAGCACAACTCCGACGAAATGATCTTGTGGCTTTAAGTGAAAAGTCGCACATTGGTAGCACACCATATGAAAAAGTGTCATTCCAGTCCGACATCTTCAGAGGGAGATAACTGGACTTGATTTTCATGCATCATGTTTGTCAGTTACTTGTGTAAACTGAGATGTTTGCTCTTCGATACAGAGGTTGATTAGTTAGCTCAAGTGTTTCATCACAGTAGATTCATTTTATATATGAGTCATTTCATGAAAAGAGGTCACATATATGTGACATGAAGGTCAATTTTTAAATTTCCTAGAAAGGTCCTATAGACGTTAAGATATGAATGTACAGACCATGGGGAAAACATAAAATCTACTATGGAGATAAGTCATGTTATACTTTTTTTGGATGGGTTCACGGGAAAGCCCCAGAGTGCTATTTTTGGCAGCTATATTGGGAGTCGAGCGCGAAACAAACATAAAGCGAATAATTGATGACTGGTACTTTATTGTTCAACTAAATTCGATCTCCCCGTGGGTTTAAGGCTCTCAAGAGTGGTGCTTTCAAACAACACAAATGGAGTTTATTTATTGATTAAATTAGCAGTTTAGGATCATGGGTTTTAAACATAAACAGAGTGGGATACTACGGGTTACATTCAACACCACATTTTTGGCATGTGCTCTGCAGCCGTACTGAGCGATTAAGACACTGGTCTATGGGGGGAAATTAATTTTACAGTGTGCCCATCAAATAAGAATTAAATTCAGATAAATTAGTTGAAGTGATTTATGTTTATTTTTACCAAAATAATACTTAGGTGCTGTGTGTTACGAATTTGGTGGGATTTGGTGTCCCCCTTTTCAGATAAAAACGCAAAAAATAAAAATTCAAAGATAATTATGTCCTCTATGTTAACGCAGTTATTTAATCAATATAGAGAGAGACAATAATTTTACAACCCCAATTCCACTGAAGTTGGGATGTTGTGTAAAATGTTAATAAAAACAATACAATGATTTTCAAATCCTCTTCAACCTATATTCAATTGAATACACCACAAAGACAAGATATTTAATGTTCAAACTGATAAACTTTATTGTTTTTATGCAAATATTGCTCATTTGAAATGGATGCCTGCAACAGGTTTCTAAAAAGCTGGGACAGTGGTATGTTTCCCACTGTGTTACATCACCTTTCCTTCTAACAACACTCAATAAGCATTTGGGAACTGAGAACACTAATTGTTGAAGCTTTGTAGGTGGAATTCTTCCCATTCTTGCTTGATGTACGACTTCAGTTGTTCAACAGTTCGGGGTCTCCGTTGTCGTATTTGCGCTTCATAATGCGCCACACATTTCAATGGGCGACAGGTCTGGACTGCAGGCAGGCCAGTCTAGTACCTGCACTCTTTTACTATGAAGCCATGCTGTTGTAACACGTGCTGAATGTGGCTTGGCATTGTCTTGCTGAAATAAGCAGGGACGTCCCTGAAAAAGACGTTGCTTGGATGGCAGCATGTGTTGCTCCAAAACCTGGATGTACCTTTCAGCATTGATGGTGCCATCACAGATGTGTAAGTTGTCCATGCCATGGGCACTAACACACCCCCATACCATCACAGATGCTGGCTTTTGAACTTTGTGCTGGTAACAATCTGGATGGTCTTTTTCCTCTTTTGTTCGGAGGACACGACGTCCATGATTTCCAAAACCAGTTTGAAATGTGGACTCATCAGACCACAGCACACTTTTCCACTTTGCATCTGTCCATTTCAAATGAGCTCGGGCCCAGAGAAGGCGGCGGCGTTTCTGATGTTGTTGATGTTTGGCTTTCACTTTGCATGGTAGAGATTTAACTTGCACTTGTAGATGTAGTGACGAACTGTGTTAACTGACAGTGGTTTTCTGAAGTGTTCCTGAGCCCACGGGGTAAGATCCTTTACACAATGATGTTGGTTTTTAATGCAGTGCCGCCTGAGGGGTCGAAGGTCATGGGCATTCAATGTTGGTTTTCAGCCTTGCCGCTTATGTGTAGAAGGTTTTCTAGATTCTCTGAATCTTCTGATTATATTATGGACTGTAGATGATGGAATCCCTAAATTCCTTGCAATTGAACGTTGAGAAACGTTCTTATACTGTTGGACTATTTTTTCACACAGTTGTTCACAAAGTGGTGATCCTCACCCCATGTGAATGGCTGAGCATTTTGGGGATGCTCCTTTTATACCCAATCATGACACTCACCTGTTACCAAAAAGGTGTTCTTTGAGCATTCATGAACTTTCCAGTCTTTTGTTGCACCATCCCAACTTTTTGAAATGTGTTGCAGGCATCCATTTCAAAATGAGCAATTATTTGCACAAAAACAATAAAGTTTATCAGTTTGAACATTAAATATCTTGTCTTTGTGGTGTATTCAATTGAATATATACTCAACAAAAATATAAACGCAACACTTTTGGTTTTGCCTCCCATTTTGTATGAGATGAACTCAAAGATGTAAAACTTTTTCCACATACACATATCACCATTTCCCTCAAATATTGTTCACAACCAGGTCTAAATCTGTGATAGTGAGCACTTCTCCTTTGCTGAGATAATCCATCCCACCTCACAGGTGTGGCTTAGACTGCCCACAATAAAAGGCCACTCTGAAAGGTGCAGTTTTGTTTTATTGGGGGGGATACCAGTCAGTATCTGGTGTGACCACCATTGCCTCATGCAGTGCAACACATCTCCTTCGCATAGAGTTGATCAGGTTGTCAATTGTGGCCTGTGGAATGTTGGTCCACTCCTCTTCAATGGCTGTGCGAAGTTGCGACGACGAACTGGAGTCAGGTCGAGACCCCGATGAGGACGACGAGCATGCAGATGAGCTTCCCTGAGACGGTTTGTGACAGTTTGTGCAGAAAGTCTTTGGTTATGCAAACCGATTGTTCCAGCAGCTGTCTGAGTGGCTGGTCTCAGACGATCTTGGAGGTGAACATGCTGGATGTGGAGGTCCTGGGCTGGTGTGGTTACACGTGGTCTGTGGTTGTGAGGCTGGTTGGATGTACTGCCAAATTCTCTGAAACGCCTTTGGAGACGGCTTATGGTAGAGAAATGAACATTCAATACACGAGCAACAGCTCTGGTTGACATTCCTGCTGTCAGCATGCCAATTGCACGCTCCCTCAAATCTTGCAACATCTGTGCATTGTGCTGTGTGATAAAACTGCACCTTACAGAGTGGCCTTTTACTGTGGGCAGTCTAAGGCACACCTGTGCACTAATCATGGTGTCTAATCAGCATCTTGATATGGCACACCTGTGAGGTGGGATGGATTATCTCAGCAAAGGAGAAGTGCTCACTATCACAGATTTAGACTGGTTTGTGAACAATATTTGAGGGAAATGTGATATTGTGTATGTGGAAAAAGTTTTAGATCTTTGAGTTCATCTCATACAAAATGAGAGCAAAACCAAAAGTGTTGCGTTTATAATTTTGTTGAGTGTTTTTATTTACATTTTACACAATGTCCCAACTTCATTGGAATTGGGGTTGTATGTAGTACATACAAGCAAAGCATGTGGCATGCAGGGGGTGAGTATTGCTTTGTGAGCTCTGCACTGTGCAGTATGTGGTGTTCTGCAAACATTTTTGGGAATTTTAAGTCTTTTGAATGATTCACTTCAACACAGCAAATCCAGTACAGATTTGCATCTTTCTGTGAGGGTACAGTGTTTACGTGTGTGGATTACAGTCACAAATATTCATGTCCAAACTGAATTTGCGACTATAAAATCAAGCATGAATGTCCGCAAATCATCAGACACAAGGGTTATTCCTAAAAAAAAGACAGAGGAAGCGATCAGACAGAAATCTGACTCTGAGTCTGACGCGCTACACCCAAAGCGATCAAAGGGAATAATGTGATTATTAAGCATCAGATGACAAAGTAAACCTCTAAAATCATTCTAAAGTCAGTTTTAAATCAGAAATGATGCCGTTTTAAGCAGAAACGAGGCCATAATCAATGAATCACCGCTGACGCTCCAAAATGACACATGCTCAGTGAAGACAGGGGGAACCGATTTTTAGGGGGCAGAGTTCTGTTTGCAACACCGGATCACACATTGATTCAGATAATTTCTTTTTATCGTTGTTATGTAGGCGGCTGCACTCTGCCTTGTGTTGTTATGACTCCGCCCATTCGCTCCCTCGGGACGTGAACTCACAAGCTCCGGCATGGGAGTCGGACTCTCAGTCGGCCAGGGCTCTGGCCTTGTGACCAGAGAATCCTTTTGGGCTGTTGGGAGTGAGGTTTTACTAACTACATCTGCACAGCGACACCTGCTGGCCTCCGTTACAGTTAGACTGTTTATTCATTTAAAAATAGCTTATTTTTTGTTGTTGCCTAGTTAATCTAGAAAGTAAAAAACAAAAACAGAACCTATTTTCTACATGCCTACAAAATATTTTACTCTGCACAATAAGAAAATAAAAATCACACCTGATGTTATGTTTTACACTGTGCATATCATTTAAATCCATAGAGTTTCCTCGCTGCACACCACTCGGCACTCCCCCCCCCCCCCCCCCCCCTCTTTTTTTAACACCATGACTTTTAGATACACCTCACAGATATATTTTCTTGTCAGACTTTATTACTTTCCTGCCACTGCCTCTGCTGTTGCCGCAAGATGGTATCATAACAATTAAACATATTTCCTCCAGCTCTATTATTTCAAGGCTATTAAAAATAATTGCCTCCTAAATTCATAAACATTTTATGCAATTCATCTTTTTTTTTTCAAGCAATCAAGTCACAATTACCAACCGCCCATGAAATGTGTATTTTCTAACAGGCGAGTGACATTTGATGGTAAATGGGGGGAAAAGCGCGCGTGCACTGTGCTGATTTGAATGCTGTGACACCAACTTGCCCCCTATTGTTGGAAATGAGCAGCAATCACGTTGTTCATCAGATGACTCCTAATGCAGTTAAAGTATTCAGCTATAATTTCTGCCTGCATTTATAAATTACTGTCAAAGACCACACACCTCAGTGAGCATATTAAGCTATAATTATTTAGCGCCTTTCTTCACCGACGGATCTCCAATTTGTCTGTAGGGCCATTATGTTTTAGGAGCAGCGACTAATTCTGTGTTGATGCCAGCATTGTTCTCTGCTCCTCTGAGGAAAACGATGACAATATTATTTGTTGTGTTCATTAAATGAAATTTAAAGATATTCTCACAAATGGGGAGCATTTATCCATTATTATTGTTGAGAATTTGTGGAGATTTCAAAATAAAAAGTATATCATCAAAGGAGAAAAAAAAACAATCAACCCAACATTCACAAAGAGTGGTCGCCTATGAGAATAAATTTGTCTGATATGTCAAAACAGGTTGTTCATGCAAAAATGCTCCACAAGTGGTAAATGTTGAAGAGTTAATAACATTATTAGCTTGGTAGTTGCATGAAGCGGGGATGAAAATCAGAACACAAATCAGATGATGTTGTTTTTCAAATGAACACGGAGCTTTGTAATAGGCAGCAGTTATAAACCCGGATCAGGTACGCCTCACAGCCAATTAAGCCAAATTAACCCGCAATTCTTTTGATGCTTTAAATGAATTCATTTCCAATGTTTGCTTATTAACACAGTTAATCGCACAGTATAGCTGATGTGTCACAGCTAATTACAGAACACATGCCTGCTTTCGGCAGTTACACACACTGATTATGCACACACACACAGAGAGTTTAGTTTCAGTGTTGTGTGGGTGGTCAATGGTGATAAATGTTGACTTTGCAGTAGTGTGCAATAGCTTTAGGCACATTTAATGTGCCAAACACTAGTCAAAAATATGAACCTGCTAAATATCTAATATTTTATCAAACAAATATTAAATATAACGCAGTGCTAAAATACCCTCAGCCATATGAGCATAAAAATAGAAAACAGAATGTGACCTTTTGACCTCTTAAAATAGGTCAAGGTTAGCCATCTTTGATCTTGTCTAAGGTCTGTGTCCCAAGAATGTTCCCTGTGAATTTGAAAACACTGGCAGTAAGGCCCCATTTAAAAAAAAAAAAAACATTAGTTATCATCCTGGCCCACATACCAAATCGGCCCACATCAATTTTTTTTTATTTTATTTTGGCAAGTTTCATTGATGGCGGTACAGCTGGCGCAAGAATTGGCACGTCCACTAGGGGGTGAGAACACTTTGGCCGAAGACAGCCAAAGTTTACCGAGTCGGGCCTGAAACTTACATGCGTTGTTTATCACGCTACGAGCATGCAGCACACTGACGACATTCAACATGGAAACTGGATTTCTTTTAAAAATATCTGATATTGTCAGTTCCTCAGTTGGTGTGCAGGTGCTGTATGTGCCGTTTTTCAGGTTTGAAATAACACTGTGTAATAAATACAAAATAAAATAAAAATCTGCACTCCCTCATCACTTTTTCTTGATGTCAAGGATAATAAACTAATGTGTTTTTTTTAATGGGGCCTAATTCAAATGGAGTTAAACTGAGCACAGACAGACGGGGACAGACACTAAGACTAATTATTCGCCACAGGTGGGAATCGATCCCATGACCTTCTTGCTGTGAAGAAACAGTGCTAACGACTAAGCCACCGTGCTGCCCCTTAAACAACATGACATCCATCAAATACTACTTTTTAGAAAAACAAAGCCTTCAAAACATTCAGTAATCTATAGTTTTTATTTCAAACATTACAGTTAACGTCCATCAAAATAAAATAAACAACCAAAACAATGAGTAAACAATTGTCATGCCCGGCCCTGATCTAGGTGTCAGTCCTTATTTTGCCTCTTTATTTAGTTCATCTCCTTCTGCCCGAGCTTTGTTTTATTGTTATTTTCATGACTTGTTTTCTATCTTCTATTTTACTTTGTTTCTTTGCTACTTTTATACTCTAGCCACTGTCCAGTTCTGTTCTTGTTTTGTTTAGCCAGTTTGTGTTTTCTTTGTTTACCACTTGTTGATTTTGTTCTTCTCGTTTGTTATCTGTTGCGCTTTAGTATTGATTTCCTGATCAGTTCTCATGTAGTTTCTTTTGTGCTTATGCTGATGTTTGATTTCAGTTTCTGTTTTTGTAGTTTTACATTCCGTTGTTCCTCACACTCAGCTTATCATGTTCACATCACTGCACCTGCCCCATGTCTTTGTCTCCCACCTTGTTTATATCTGCTTTGTGTTTTCGTTCACTCCCACTCTTGCACCAGCTCACGTTTCTTTGTGTATTACATCACTTCAGTTTGTACACTCCCCTCCTCACAATCTTGACTGTGTGTAATCTTTGTTCACTAGACACGCCCCCTTCTAGATTGTTCCTCACGTGCTCCTCGTTGACACCACCTGTCCCTCATTTCACACTAATTAGTCCACTTGTATTTAAACCTAACAGTCCTTCACTTCCTCACCAGATTGCTGTCTCGTACACTTTCCAGCACCCTTCATAGTCCTGATATCTGTCTTGCCGTGTTACAAATCCTGCTCTGTTGTCTTCAGCCATGCCTCTTGCCTCATCCGGATGTCGGCGTTTGCTCGTGCCTCTGAACCCTGCTCGTTTATGACTGCATCTCAGCCTGACCCTTTATGTGAATCTCGTTCACATAAATCCTTAGAAGATTGCATTGCAGCACTGAGAAGTTGGATGTCTAGAAACTTCCTACTTTTAAACTCTGATAAGACTGAAATGATGGTTCTTGTTCCAGTGAGACATTGGCATCAATTTGACCAGTTAACACTCAGCCTCAGCTCGTGTGTCATACATCACACTGACAAAGTGAGGAACCTTGGGGTAATTTTTGATCCTTCATTGTACTTTGGCCTCCACATTAGAAATATTACAAAGACTGCTTTCTTCCACCTGCGAAATATAGCAAAGATTCGTCCCATCCTGTCTATGGCTGATGCTGAGACCCTGATCCATGCGTTCATTTCTTCTAGATTGGACTACTGCAATGTTCTATTTTCTGGTTTACCACAGTCTAGCATTAGGGGTCTCCAATTGGTTCAAAATGCTGCAGCCAGACTTTTGACACAAAGCAGAAAGTTTGTCCACATTACACCCATTCTGGCATCTCTTCACTGGTTTCGTGTCCCAGTGAGATCAGATTTTAAGGTTCTGCTACTAGTCTATAAAATTGTTCATGGACTGGCACCTCCCTACCTAGACTTAATTAAACCTTACATACCGGCCCGGGCTTTAGTTCTCAGGGTGCAGGACTACTTTGTGTCCCTAATGTGAATAAGAAGTGCTGCGGTCACAGAGTTTTCTCTTATCGTGCCCCTGTTTTGTGGAATGATCTCCCTACGTCAATAAAACAGTCAGATTCTGTGGAGACTTTCAAGTCCAGACTTAAGACGCACTTATTTTCCCTTTCATATGAATGGGGCATACTGGTATAGTTTTGTTTTGCGCTTTTTACTCTTTTAATTCATTTTATTAGTAAACGGAGCGTGCCGCGGCCTCAACTTTACCTAAATTATGGCTCTTTTACTGAAGCTTAGGGCTAGTGGCCGGCGATCACCTTAGTATTTCTTCTGTTTTTCTTGTTGATTAATGCTGACAAATTATACAGTATTTGTTGTCTTTCTGATGCCTGATTCTGTTTTTTCTCTCTGTTTAAGGTGCAGCTCCATCCAGAGATGGGTGTAGTACCTGTGCTGGAGACCCTCCTGTCTTGTGCACCAACAGCATTTCCTCTATATTTGTTTTGTGAATTGTTCTGTAATTTATGTCTGTATCACTTGGTAAGGTTAGACCTTACTTGTGTGAAGCGCCTTGATGCATCTCTGTTGTTATTTGGCGCTATATAAATGAAAATAAATTTAAATTAAATTGAAGTTGAAAAACTGACCCTGTTTGTACCTCTGTCACACTGACTGATTACATGTGTAATCAGTCATAATTTGATAATTGGCAAAGCTTCTGGGGAAAACCTGGTCTTGTTAGGAGAGACAGCATCCATCCCACTTTGGATGGAGCAGCTCTCATTTCTAGAAATCTGGCCAATTTTCTTAAATCCTCCAAACCGTGACTATCCAGGGTTGGGACCAGGAAGCAGAGTTGTAGTCTTACACACCTCTCTGCAGCTTCTCTCCCCCTGCCATCCCCTCATTACCCCATCCCCGTAGAGACGGTGTCTGCTCCCAGACCACCAATAACCAGTAAAAATCTATTTAAACATAAAAATTCAAAAAGAAAAAATAATATAGCACCTTCAACTGCACCACAGACTAAAACAGTTAAATGTGGTCTATTAAACATTAGGTCTCTCTCTTCTAAGTCCCTGTTAGTAAATGATATAATAATTGATCAACATATTGATTTATTCTGCCTTACAGAAACCTGGTTACAGCAGGATGAATATGTTAGTTTAAATAAGTCAACACCCCCGAGTCACACTAACTGCCAGAATGCTCGTAGCACGGGCCGAGGCGGAGGATTAGCAGCAATCTTCCATTCCAGCTTATTAATTAATCCAAAACCCAGACAGAGCTTTAATTCATTTGAAAGCTTGACTCTTATTCTTGTCCATCCAAATTGGAAGTCCCAAAAACCAGTTTTATTTGTTGTTATCTATCGTCCACCTGGTCGTTACTATGAGTTTCTCTGTGAATTTAGATTAACAGTATTCCCTGAAAACTCCCTTCTGTCTGATCATTTCTTAATAACATTTACATTTACTCTGATGGACTACCCAGCAGTGGGGAATAAGTTTCATTACACTAGAAGTCTTTCAGAAAGCGCTGTAACTAGGTTTAAGGATATGATTCCTTCTTTATGTTCTCTAATGCCATATACCAACACAGTGCAGAGTAGCTACCTAAACTCTGTAAGTGAGATAGAGTATCTCGTCAATAGTTATGCATCCTCATTGAAGACAACTTTGGATGCTGTAGCTCCTCTGAAAAAGTGAGCTTTAAATCAGAAATGCCTGACTCCATGGTATAACTCACAAACTCGCAGCTTAAAGCAGATAACCCGTAAGTTGGAGAGGAAATGGCGTCTCACTAATTAGAAGATCTTCACTTAGCCTGGAAAAAGAGTCTGTTGCTCTATAAAAAAGCCCTCTGTAAAGCTAGGACATCTTACTACTCATCACTAATTGAAGAAAATAAGAACAACCCCAGGTTTCTTTTCAGCACTGTAGCCACGCTGACAAAAGTCAGAGCTCTATTGAGCCAAGTATTCCTTTAACTTTAACTAGTAATGACTTCATGACTTTCTTTGCTAATCAAATTTTAACTATTAGAGAAAAAATTACTCATAACCATCCCAAAGACGTATCGTTATCTTTGGCTGCTTTCAGTGATGCCGGTATTTGGTTAGACTCTTTCTCTCCGATTGTTCTGTCTGAGTTATTTTCATTAGTTACTTCATCCAAACCATCAACATGTCTATTAGACCCCATTCCTACCAGGCTGCTCAAGGAAGCCCTACCATTAATTAATGCTTCGATCTTAAATGCCATTGGTATTAAAGGCACTGCGCTGCGGTGGTTTGAATCATATTTGTCTAATAGATTACAATTTGTTCATGTAAATGGGGAATCTTCTTCACAGACTAAAGTTAATTATGGAGTTCCACAAGGTTCTGTGCTAGGACCAATTTTATTCACTTTATACATGCTTCCCTTAGGCAGTATTATTAGACGGCATGACATTGACATGGATGACCTCTAATTTCCTGCTTTTAAACTCAGATAAAACTGAAGTTATTGTACTTGGCCCCACAAATCTTAGAAACATGGTGTCTAACCAGATCCTTACTCTGGATGGCATTACCCTGACCTCTAGTAATACTGTGAGAAATCTTGGAGTCATTTTTGATCAGGATATGTCATTCAATGCGCATATTAAACAAATATGTAGGACTGCTTTTTTGCATTTGTGCAATATCTCTAAAATTAGAAAGGTCTTGTCTCAGAGTGATGCTGAAAAACTAATTCATGCATTTATTTCCTCTAGGCTGGACTATTGTATTTCATTATTATCAGGTTGTCCTAAAAGTTCCCTGAAAAGCCTTCAGTTAATTCAAAATGCTGCAGCTAGAGTACTGACGGGGACTAGAAGGAGAGAGCATATCTCACCCATATTGGCCTCTCTTCATTGGCTTCTTGTTAATTCCAGAATAGAATTTAAAATTCTTCTTCTTACTTATAAGGTTTTGAATAATCAGGTCCCATCTTATCTTAGGGACTCATAGTACCATATCACCCCAATAGAGCGCTTCGCTCTCAGACTGCAGGCTTACTTGTAGTTCCTAGGGTACTCGTGTTCATGCTATTTAAATCCCTAAAGTTGTGAATGGGTGAAAGTTATGAATGAGTGACAGCTGGTGTGCAAGTTCGATTGGCCCGCTAGCAGAGGTTGCTATCTGCTGTGGACTCAATCATGCCTGTCGTTTTCAGCCCAGTCTCACGTTTTTTTTTTCATGTGCCCCATCACGAAACGAGTCACATTTTTCGTGATGGGGCACATGAAAAAGGGTTTTTTTATTGTACTATTTCTAATCCTCCTGCTTCTCCTAACTCTATCCATAACTGTAATGTAAGTGTCTCCCTTCCCCTAAGGATAACCTCCCCAGACACCCCCCTCCCCTCTCACCTCTCATTTCATGTCCCCATCATAAAAAACACCATTTTTGTGACAGTATCACAAACCCATAGATTCATGTACTTTTCTTAATGCCATCATGAACTGGTGTGAGATCAGGTTCTGACTTTTTTATCCTAATAATCGGGGATAATATGGCTTGCTGTGCAGTTAATTGTACTAAAAACTATCTATGAAGTCTGTGCTCCGCTATTTCTGTTAAGTGAAATTTTACTAATATTTCATTTGTATTTTAGCACTAATTAGCGAGTATTGATACCTTGGTGATGTTTGCTCCACTGTACTCTGTGGTACTCTACTGAGGCAATATTCTGGTCATAATGTTTAACGCGTGTACCTTCGCCAGCCGTTATGAAAACCACTGCCCAGTCTACAAAAGCCAAACCAAAGTTTGATGAACATGTTTGAGCTTATAGTCATCCACCTCAGTCACACCAGTGTCTTTAGCCATTTCTGGGTTGGCTGAGAGTTGGGCAAAATAACGCATTGCCAAGATGTCTACATTCTGAGCTGGTCCATTTGAGCTGTAAACTCCGTGTACAGCGCGTTGTGTCAGGAAGGACAACACCTGCGCCAAATCCCACTGTGGATCTGTTCTAGAGTCACTGTGGCAACGCAGAGCACCTGGGAGCAGCTGAAAGAGGAACAACAACAACACAGCAGCCATCTAACGGGCTGTACAGTGACATGTAGAATAATAAGAGTTCAAGGAGAACATCTAAGAGTTATCAACATCAGGAGAAAGTGTCACACACCCAGCTTGGCTGGTTATTTCCAGGTGGTTGTTCCAGTTGAAACCATTTCATTTGGTTTTCTTTTTTATTCAGTTGTTATTGCTCATGTGTATGTCTGTTAAAAACAGGTTCAAACAGGTGAGCAGATCTTCACCAGACGTGGTAGGGAAACATCTCAAGATGATAAGCTGTTAGAGCAGATTGGACAAAGGTCAAGGTCATCAACAATGTTGTCTGACAAACACTTTTTCTAGAATATTTCCACAACCAGTCAGGCTGGAGAGATGAGCCAGAGCTGATATTAATGGGCTAATCACGGTAGTTAGTCACAATGATGTCACTATATTACAACACGCCCTCTCCACCACCATGTTTTCTGGATATCTGCAACCAATAGGCTTATGTCTATCTTACTGGTCTGGTTACTAATCCTCCTACTATATACTGTACCTTGAAATGACTGTCGTACTCTTACAGGACAGTTACTCTTACTATTACAGATATCAAGTGCTCCTCGAGTGTCTTCATTCTGTTATTTTATACTCGCTCTCATGGTTCATGGTTGTACTAATCCAGTAGTAGCAATTTAGTGCGACTGACATATTTGGAGTTTAATGGTGTCAGTCTTACTTTGGTATTATTTGTAAGGTTGCGAGTGGTTGTGTCTTTGAATTTGATCTTTTATTAAAGAGTAAGAACTGGCATGGATCCAGTACCACAGTAGATCAAGAGCCGGCAAAGCAGTGAACAAATGGTGTTTGGAGCGGAGTTAGACGTGGGGATCTTGGCGTGCTCCCTGCCAGAAGGTTAATTGGTGCCTCTGGATATCTGCTACTTGGGGCATCTGATAGAAAGACATGGAACAGCAGGAAGGAAAGCTGTTAATCTTTGTCAATTTCATCCGCAAATACTAAGATAAGACACAGCCTGTACACATTCATAACGGCGTGAAAGGCCCTGTCTACATTAAAACATTTCCAAATGAGACCGCATCGCAACTTTTAGCCTTTTGTCCACCATTAAGCTGCCGTACTCAGGAAAGAGATTTTTTTAAGGGCTTCCAAAGTGTTTAGATCTGGAAATTCCATCTTTTAGTGCTGATGGGGGGGTGATATCTGCGTGCACACACTCGCCACTGAGGAAGACCCAACAATGACCAGCATGATTTGTATCCATTAGCTCCAAATGTTGTAGATGGACTATTTTGTTTTTACATCTATTCTGTATTGCCACTGCTACCTGCACTGATGTGTATTTTGTATTCTGAATGTGGAGGTGCTGCTCTCTAGTGGGCTGGAGTAATAAAGCTTGTAGTTTTAGCAAAAATCTCTGATCTTGTCTTGTATCCAACAAAATGAAAATCAGTAAAGTTGACCTTTGACGTAGGCATCGCCTAAGTGGTTCCCAAATATCTAATGCACATTTATTTAATGATTGTAGAAGTTAAGATGAAAGAGGTCACATATGTCAGATTAAACTAGTATAGACATATGTCACGTAAGCATTACCAGAATGGAAAAATGCCCACTTTAGCGGCCAAGCTTACCCATCTTTCAGCTTTAGCGAAGACTTTGAAGAGCAAAAACATCAACTGAAAGCTTGTCACAGCCAATGGTGTTCTCCTTCACTGTGAATACTATATATAAGACTAAAATAAAACATACCTCTGTGCTCTTGACATCTCTCTCCCTGAGCATCAAGGGTGTTGCGGAGGCCATCACTGATCTCACTTGGCCAATCAAAACATCTCTCTTGCGGTAGATCAAGGTCACCGCACATCAGGGGGGATCCTGGGCGTGTGTGTGTGTGTGCGCCGTGCGCCCGCTGTCTCTCTTGTTCACCGGGCCTCATTCTCCGTGTTTGTTTTGAAAGTTCAAATCCCATCTTCATCTCCATCCATTAGCTGGCAAGCAGTTCACCTCCAGGGTTTCTCTTGAGGCACTTGTTGAATATTGATATAAAAAAAGTCTTATTTTGAGGAGGAAGATGTTCTGTGAGCTGCCGGTGTGGAGCTCCTGAGTGCTCGGCGGCTTCAGCCGTCCCCTCGCATAGTGGCCTCTACTTCACCAAAGAACTATTACACCCACGTGAAAAGTGGTAAGTGCCTGGACAGGGCTGTTATGTCCATTCATATTTAACTCGAGCACATCTGCCGCGTCTCTTCCCCCAAAACGCACATTTTCCAACACGACTGAGGCGGAAATGTCTCGGGGCCCCGTGACAGACTGGGTTTTGCTGCTGCACGGCGACGGATCCGCGCTCATTGTGGTTTTGGATTACGAGGGGGTTGCCAGGCAATTAGATTTGAAAAATAATTCTCTGCAGCTGCGTTCTTGTTATTCAGCCGCGAGAAAAAACTCTGATTGCTGAGTCACAGCCACCGCTAATTGGATTGATGGAAATATGTCAATTAGAAATCTGTTGTTTAATTATGTGTTAATTTGAAGCAATAATGTTTTGGCTCGATGAGTTGGGTGGGGGGTGAGGGGGTGCAACAGGTGATAATGAAGAAAATAATTGCTGTTTATGAATCTGTTGGGGAATTAGAACGACATGACAGATTGCCAGTACTATCTCCTAAATGTTGTGTAATTGTTGAGATTTTAGGCTGATGACTTCCATAGATTGTTGTGTGACCATCAGCAGCATTCACATTTATTTATTTAGTCTCATGGATCACATTTTTTAATCGATAATGTAGTGAAGGTCTTCTTAAAGTAATGCTCCTCAGCTGTGTTTTTTTTTTCTTGTTTTTGCAGAGAAACTAATTTGTAGCAGAGAACATGTGAAGGACTTTTGAATATCTGAGTTTGGTGTGCGATTCTTTGCTCACATGTGGCTTCAGGGATGTTGGAATGTTGTGTTTCAGTTTTAGGCATCCGTATCACTTTAGGAAGGGTCATTTGCAATAACACTTACCAAGCTCCAGAAGAATCAATTTTGGTTTTGTCACTCACCAGCCAAATGACTGTTGTAAACATCTCGACTTGAGGCCAGAAAGCTGCGCGCACCAACAACACTAAGGTCAGTGAGCTGCCGGGAATCACATGTGTCGCCACAACCAGCAGTACTTTGTTAGTAAAGACATGACGTCCAGCTATAATCTCACTGCTCCCGAGGCGCAAACCTGATGCCATTATTTTGTGTCGAGTGGGATTTATGATTTGTTACAGAAGTGTTGTGTCCTCGTTGAGATGCAAACCTCTACCAGGGCTCTAAACGCATCTATCCCTAGGGGAGCCTAGCTCAGATCCTCAATGTGAAACTGTAACACATTTTATTGATTTCTGTTCCTTGTCAGATTTAATGCTGTTTTCACGCATACGTACATATCAACTTGGCAGTTCGCTGACCCAGTTAAACTAACCAGCTAACCACTCAACACCACTTCGATTCCACCTGCACCCAGTTCACTTCTGTGGTTTCGTAAGTGTAAAAGATAACCATAGATGAATGGGGGTGATTGAGAAGTTTTGAGCCTGACACAGGAAAAAGTAAGTCGTAGTTCTTCATCTTTTGCATTCTGAGAAACCAACATTTCTCAAGAATGTGTGAAGTTTTGACTCACAGAGTGCAATGTTGAGAAATGTTGCTTTCTCAGAATGCAGAAGATGGAGAACCACGACTTACTTTCCCAGGGACAGTGTTGTGAAAGTGTAGTGACACAGACCCACAACAGGGGGCGCAAATGAACGGCCAATAGATGAGCCAAAAAGTAACAATTTAATGTTGTGAAATGTGCACAACGAACATACAGACAATCACAGAATATCATTACAGTCAATCCACAAAGGTGACGTGTGGGCAGGCTCGAGGATAGAAGACGTCTGTCCTGAGAAGAGCCGAAACCACACGATTTCCCGCTGCCCACAGAACCTGGTGAATACTGGAGCCGCCAAGTCCCGAATTCCCAGGTGATCACCGTCCCCGACTGTCGGATCTGGTACTGCTGGCGAGAACAAAGACAGTCAAGTGTGGGTGTGTGTACACCCAGTAACAACAACGGTGGGAATGCCCCCCTCCACCTCTCACTCAATACGTTGCAGCGATCCCTCAGAGGAAAAAGAGTGCCGTCTTGCACAACCTCCACAAAAAGGACCGGTACTCCTGCAAACACTCACAATAAACTGATTTACAAAATACCACAAAAAGGCTGAGGATATTACCTCTAATGAAGTACGATATCTCGGCGATGAGGTGGAGATGACGTCTGGGTTTTATGGAGTGCGATGATGTAGAATGTGTGGACAGCTGTCAGGAATTAATGAGTGACAGCTGTCACTCCCGGCTGTGTCCGTGGCGGCAGCGCCCTCATCGTGCCTGAAGCCCGCACTTCAGGCAGGGCGCCCTTTGGTGGTGGGCCAGCAGTACCTCCTCTTCTGGCGGCCCACACAACAGGACCCCCCCTCAACGGGCGCCTCCTGGCGCCCGACCAGGCTTGTCCGGGTGTCTGCGGTAGAAATCGGCCAGGAGGGCCGGGTCCAGGATGAAGCTCCTCTTCACCCAGGAGCGTTCTTCGGGTCCATACCCCTCCCAGTCCACCAAATACTGGAACACCCGGCCCATTCGACGGACGTCCAGGAGCGGCGCACTGTCCAAGCCGGCTCCCCGTCAATGATCCGGGCAGGAGGCGGCGCCGGACCGGGAGCACAGAGGGGTGAGGTGTGGTGAGGCTTGAGTCTGGACACATGAAAAACCGGGTGGATCCGCAGTGAAGCTGTGAGTTGGAGCTTCACTGCGGCAGGACTGAGAGGATTTTGAGGATCTTGAAAGGTCCAATGTAACGGTCCTTCAACTTGGGGGAGTCCACTTGGAGGGGGATGTCCTTTGTGGACAGCCACACTCCTGCCCGGGCTGGTAAGCAGGGGCCGGTGATCGCCGGCGGTCCGCATGGTCTTCGCCCTCGTCCGGGCCTTCAACAAGGCAGAACGGGCAGAGCGCCACACCCGACGGCACTTCCGCAGGTGGGCCTGGACCAAGGGCACACCGACCTCTCCCTCCACCACGGGAAACAATGGGGGCTGATACCCCAAACACACCTCAAACGGGGAGAGGCCGGTGGCAGAGGACACCTGGCTGTTATGCGCATACTCGATCCAGGCCAGATGTTCACATCCAGGCCGTCGGGTGTGCGGATGTTACGCAGCGCAGGGCTTGCTCCAACTCCTGATTGGCCCGTTCTGCCTGTCCATTGGTCTGCGGGTGATACCCGGACGAGAGGCTCACAGTGGCCCCCAGTTCCCGGCAGAAGCTCCTCTAGACGTGTGAGGAGAACTGGGGACCACGATCAGAGACGATGTTGGTGGGTATCCCATGCAGACGGACGACTTGGTGGACCAGGAGGTCTGCTGTCTCCTGGGCTGTTGGGAGCTTCGGGAGGGCCACGAAGTGGGCCGCCTTGGAGAATCGGTCCACTATCGTGAAGATGGTGGTGTTGCCCTGGGACGGCGGGAGGCCCGTGACGAAATCCAGGCCGATATGGGACCAGGGGCGATGAGGCACAGGAAGTGGCTGGAGAAGCCCTTGGGACCCTCCTTGTGGTCAGCCTTGCCCCTGGCACAGGTGGGCAGGCCTGGATGTCCTCCCGGACGTCGGCCTCCATAGACGCCCACCAGAAGCGCTGCCGGACAACTGCCACGGGTCCTTCGCACCCCTGGATGACAGGAGAGCTTGGAAACGTGACAGAAGTCCAAGACTGCAGCTCTGGCCTCTTGGTGGGACGTATAGACGGTTTCTTCGGACCGGTTCCGGGGTCCGGGCTCCGTGCCAGGCCTCCCGGACGTCTTCTCCACGTCCCAGGGAGGGTGGCCACGATAGTGACTCCGGAATGATGGGGACCGGTGGATCCGACAGCACCGTTTTGACTTCGTCTTCGTGTACCCGGGACAAGGCTCCGATCTCTGGTCTTGGTCCCGGGGCGATAGGGTGATCCAGAAGTCAAAGCGTCGAGAACAGTGGACCAGCGGGCTGTGCCAATGGGGTTCAGCCGCTTGGCGGGTCCGGATATACTCCAGGGTCGATGGTCAGTGAAAACCGTGAATGGCACAGATGCTCCCTCCAACAGGTGTCCCACTCCTCAAGAGCCTCTTTCACTGCAAGGAGTTCTCGATTGCCGACGTCATAGTTCCGTTCAGCTGGGGTCAACCTGCGAGAAAAGTAGGCACACGGGTGAAGAACCATTATCGGTCTCTCCGCTCTGGGATAGCACGGCTCCTATCCCTGAGTCAGAGGCGTCCACTTCAACCACGAACTGGCGGCTAGGCGGGCTGCACCAAAACTGGCGCAGTAGAGAACCGTCGTTTCAACTCCTTGAACGCGGCTTCGCACCGATCCGACCAGGTGAAGGGAACTTTGGAGAGGTCAGGGCTGTCAGGGGCTAACTACCTGACTGTAGCCCTTGATGAACCTCCTATAGGAATTAGCGGAGCCGAGGAACTGTTGCAGCTTCCTACGGCTTGTTGGTTGGGGCCAATCTCTCACCGCCGCAACCTTGCCGGATCAGGGGCGACGGAGTTAGAGGAGATGATAACCCCAGGAAGACAAAGACGTGCGGTGAAACTCGCACTTCTCGCCCTTCACAAACAGTCGTTCTCTTCAATAACCGCTGGCAGGGACTGATGTACATGTGGACATGGGTCTCAGGATCCGGAGAAAAGATGAGAATATCGTCCAGATATACGAAGACGAATCGGTGCAGAAGTCCCACCAAGACGTCGTTAACCAAGGCTTAGAACATCGCGGGGGCGTTTGGTGAGGTCCGAACGGCATGACCAGGTACTCAAAGTGACCTAACGGGATGTTAATGCCGGTCTTCCATTCGTCCTCCCTTCCGGATCCGAACCAGGTGATACGCATTTCTAAGATCCAGCTTAGTAAAGATTTTGGCTCCATGCAGGGGGGGTGAACACGGAATCCAACAATGGCACGTGGTATCGATTGCGAACCGTAATCTCATTCAGCCCCCTGTAATCAATGCATGGACGGAGTCCGCCATACTTTCTTGCCCACAAAAAAGAAACCTGCCCCCATCGGGGAGGTGAGTTCCGGATCAGCCTGGCAGCTAATGAGTCCCGGATGTAGGTCTCCATTGATTCGCGCTCAGCTCATGAGAGGTTGTACAGCCTGCTGGATGGGAACTCAACGCCTGGAATCAAATCAATGGCACAATCGTACGGACGTGCGGGGAAGGGTGAGTGCCAGATCCTTGCTGAAGACGTCAGCAAGATCGTGGTACTCAACCGGCACTGCCGTCAGATTGGGAGGGACTTTGACCTTCCTCCTTAGCATGTAAACCGGAGGAACCGAGGATCCTAAACACACCCGATGGCAGGTTTCGCTCCACTGAACCACCACCCCAGACGGCCAATCAATCCGGGGATTGTGCTTCAACATCCATGGGAAGCCCAAATCACGCGGGAGGTAGAAGGAGTTACAAAAAACTCAATATCCTCCCCAGGGTTTCCAGACACCACCAGAGTTACTGGTGGTGTCTTGTGTGTGATTAAAGGGAGGAGGGTGCCATCTAGTGCCCGCACCTGCACTGGCTAAGGAAGCACCACCAAGGGAGCCCTACCTCCCTTGCCCATCTGCTGTCTAGTCAGATTCCCTTCTGACCCCGTGTCCACCAGTGCTGGGGGCTTGAATGGGTTAATCCCCGCTCAGGATGTAACTGGGAGTCGTGTGGCAATCTTGTGTGTGTCTCACGTGAATAGTTTTGACCCCCCCTTAGCCCAGTCTCTGAGGGCGGTGTGGTTTTGGCCGTTTTGGGGCAGTTTTTCTGTGTGTGCTCCTTTGAGCTGCAGAGAAAACACTCCCCAGCGGATCAGCTCCTCATTTTGGCCCTGTGCGTTTCCCTACAACATCAGCAGGGGAGCTGTTGCCCCACAGAGCGCTGCGGCTGTGGAGCGGGGGAGGGCGGCCCCTTTTCGAACCCGGAAGGGGAGAGGGGCGGCGCGTATCCTGTCACGTCCTTCGCCTCGCTCCCGACGGCGTTCTCCAACCGATTGTCCTAGACCGTATAAAACGAGATCGATAAGCCCATCTAAATCCCGCGGTTTCCGTCCTTAGCTACCAGCTGCTCCTTCAGGACAACACAGTCCGTTATGAAGGCGGCGCGGAGCGCAACGTTATTCCAGCCGGACCTCGCAGCCGCGATGCGGAAGTTTGACTGCAGTAAGCTGCTGCGCTCTCGCGTCCCTGTCTCATTGACAGCAGCACAGTTGAAGCGGTTCTCCTCTGTTAGGGTGATCAAACACTGTTCTGAACTCCCCACAAACCCAGTGTATGCTGATAACACCGTGAGTTCTGTTCCCAGAGCGCCGTAGCCCAGGCGCGTGCCTTAACCCAAAGCAGAGCAATCACATAAGCTATTTTACTAGCATCTGATGCGTACATGACGGGACGTTGTGCGAAGACGAGCGAACACTGCATGAGGAAGTCCGTGCACGTCTCCACACAACTCCGTACGGCTCAGGAGGGCTTATGTATGCTTCAGGGGATGGTGGGAGGGTTTGTTGAACCACCACTGGAACGTTTATATCCTGCACAGGGTCGGCAGGAGGAGGAGCTGCAGCAGCGCCCTGAGCGCTCGCCGCCATCTGTGCGGAGAGAGCCTCCACCCTGCGGTTCAGGAGGATGTTTTGCTCGGTCATTTGATCCAACCGAGCCATGAAGGCGGTGAGAATGTGCTGCAGCTCACCAATCACGCCTCCTGCAGACGCCTGCGCTCCCTGCTCTCCCATTGGTCGTTCAACAGCCGGGTGACGCCCCTCGGAGTCCATGACGCTGGCCGAGATATCCTGTTGTGAAAGTGTAGTGACACGGACCCACAACAGGGGGCGCAAATGAACGGCCAATAGATGAGCCAAAAGTAACAATTAATGTTGTGAAATGTGCACAACGAACATACAGACAATCTCAGAATATGATTACAGTCAATCCACAAAGGTGACGTGTGGGCAGGCTCGAGGATAGAAGACGTCTGTCCTGAGAAGAGCCGGAACCACACGATTTCCGCTGCCACAGAACCTGGTGAATACTGGAGCCGCCAAGTCCGAATTCCCAGGTGATCACCGTCCCCGACTGTCGGATCTGGTACTGCTGGCGAGAACAAAGACAGTCAAGTGTGGGTGTGTGTACACCCAGTAACAACAACGGTGGGAATGCCACCGATCCACCCTTCACTCAATACGTTGCAGCGATCCCTCAGAGGAAAAAGAGTGCCGTCTTGCAACACCTCCACAAAAAGGACCGGTACTCCTGCAACACTCACAATAAACTGATTTACAAAATACCACAAAAGGCTGAGGAATATTCCTCTAATGAAGTACGATATCTCGGCGATGATGTGGAGATGACTGTCTGGGTTTTATGGAGTGCGATGATGTAGAATGTGTGACAGCTGTCAGGAATTAATGAGTGACAGCTGTCACTCTCCCGGCTGTGTCCGTGGCGGCAGCACCCTCTCGTGCCTGAAGCCTGCACTTCAGGCAGGGCGCCCTTTGGTGGTGGGCCAGCAGTACCTCCTCTTCTGGCGGCCCACACAACAGACAGGATCTAGAACTTCTCAGTCACCCCTCGTGTATGTACAATAGCAGGCAAAGGCCTTTCTTCTTCCTTCTAATTTCAACAGACTCCACAAATTGAAAGGAGGAAATCCACTCCTGGTACTATTTGTGCAGGGCTACATTTGTCTACGTTATGCCAATATCTACAATTTGGTGTCAAATTACCTGTAGTGCAAGGTACCATTTCCATAGGTTGCTTGAAACTGAAGCATTACTGTGGGTCATGTTGGATTCACATTTGTTGTTGTACAACCTCAAGAACAGAAGATGTTGGGGCAGTATGGAAAATACAATAAAATCCTGCAGGGATGCCTACATTTACTTTTTTCTGTTTCATTGCTGGCTACTCCAGATATTTATGTTTTGTGTGGTCCACTTCATCGCTTACTCCACCAAGGGCGTATATAATCATCTGCATTATTTATTATTTGTCTGTTAGCAGGATTGCGTCAAAACTGCTGCACGGATTTTGACAAATTTTCACCTCAGATAGATATTAGACCATGGAAGACTCCATTAAAAGGTGAGCCGGTGTTCCCGCTGATGACGCGTTCATGGATTAAAACCTTGATTTTGCTCAGACATGCTGCCATGGTCCAAATGACGCATGCGCAGATGCAAAAGGCAGTTTTATGGGTTGGACGTTCGGTCTCTGACAGTGGATCTGGATCCGACCTCTGAATCAAGATTTCACTTTATATAGGCTTTGTAAGATTGCGGAAAACAAAAAATCCTACTTCATGGATTCTCAGAAAAGTTGCCACCACAGATAGATATTAGATCATGGAAAACTCCACTGAATTTTGGAGGTGATCCAGATCAGATCTGGATTCTGGCCCAGGATTGCACTGTATAGGCTTTTAAGTCAAAACTACTTTACCAGATTCTCACCGTAATTGGCACACAGATACATATTAAGCCATGGAAAACTCACATGTTACCATGTTTTTTTTTACCAGTCCAAAAGTCTGATTGGATCTATCTTGATCAGTTGGACTATTCTGGATCAGGATGCAATTGTTGCATTGTGTTTGGAATCCGGATCCAGGTAAAGTCCAGGTCATGATGTGAATCACGTATCTTTTATTCTGAGTCCTCGTCCAACCCTTGGCGGATGTCATAACCCTCCGATTGGTCTTGTTTGTTAATGTACACGTTCACTTCCTGAGTTTCAGGTCTGTAACAGTCCAACATTTTCTGATTTGGGGTTTTAAGCAGCAGGCAGTAAACCAGATGTTCTATGTTTGTAAATGAGGGGATGAAGGAAAATTCCACCACCGCTGGCTGTGAGTGTGGCATCTCACATCATCATCTACCGTCTGTCGCTGCAGATGACAGTAAGTCTGTTATAATGGCCAATATGATGGTTTTCCTACCTACACGCAAATGCAGCATAAGGGCCAAATACAACCAATTCACCCACAACTCGATCTCACAAACACCCAAACTAAATTACTCCAGACTTACTCAGAGGTTCTAGTTTCTCAAATTGAACTTATTTTTCCTGAAAATATGTGTTTTAACATTTGATCAACGTTATTAATCGATTACCGTGTCTGATTCACCACTTAGGAAATCCCAGCAGGTTTTGGTTTAAATTATTCAGATACCCCCAAATCTTTTAGCTTTTTCATGATTTGCAAATGACAAAAAAAATTCTGTTTGACCTTTGATCCAGATGATATGATCTGGATTAAAGGGTCATCAACAAACTAGTTACAGATTAGAACATAAGTCCCTCATTCACTGTCAGTAAAAAAAAAAAAAAAAAAAAAAAAAATGTCTGGTCAATTGACTATACAGTAGGAGCTGAACAACCTTCAATTTTGTGAATTGTTTCTGTTGTGAGGTATGTGTTCTTGTTCTATTGTTTTTAATTTCATGTTTCTCCCCTTTACCATATTCACATCTAAATATGTCAAGTACATTCCTGACCAAATGTTTAAGCAAGTTTCCTAAAAATGCTTTTATCAATCCCAAAATGCAACAGGACAAAATTTGCTGCTGGTTTTCATGAAAATAAGATGAGAGAAGATAATCCTGTAATAGTCCACGGCAGGGAAATTTACCATGTACAGCAGCGTACGGACAGTCACACAACAACAGTGCAAGTATCCAAAAATAAGGCAAAAGAAAAAATAATTACCAAATATGGAAGTCAGTTTCTGTAAGGAACAAGAATATATACAGTAGAATAGATTACATTATATACAAGCAGAAGCAATGTTCTGTAATATGTAGGACACAAGTGTACAAGTATTATTGCACAGAATGTGTAGTATTATTGCAAATGCTGAAAAATGTTACTATCATGATATTAGTGATCTGAGTGATCTGAGTGGGTCAAATGCAATTGGTGATTTTTTTGGGTGGGGGGGTAATCATGCATCTGGATTGATTGAGCCGCTGGTCGCTGCAATCACTGGACTCTATGGTTGCTTAGCTGCCACATTTCTGTCTTGGTCATGTTTTTTGGTTGCTTTTGTTTTATTTTGTTTTGTTTTCGTTAGTATGACCAAAGCGATGGTTGCTCCACTGACTCTGATCTGCGTTGAGGTTCTTCCTATAATAAAAAAAAAACACCTGAGGGGCATTTTTCCTGATTACTGTTGCCAATGTGCTTGGTCAGGGGCTGCGTAAAGTTAAACCTGACTCGTGTACAGTGCCTTGGGACATAGATGTTGTGATTTGGGGCTGTAAAAATAAACTGAATTAAACTGAATTGTGTGACATAAATTGTGTTCACGGGTTTGTCCACTTATTCTACTGCTGTTAAATCAGGTATACCATTGTAATTAATCTTGAAATCTCTTCTTTCTAGTGTACATGCCAGATTGAAGATGCTGTTGAACAGGATTCTGTCACTGAGGAAGATGAGAGAATGACACTCAAACTGAAGAGGAGAGCTCGGAGAAGACCAGCCCTAAAGGTCTGAGGGACAGAGAGCTGGACAATAAGAGCACGAACACCTACAGCAACCAGAACTCTCCCACTAGCGTGCTTTCCAACCAGGAGGCAGAGCTGGAGTCTCGCCTTAGTGACAGCAGTGACAGACTCTCGGACTTCAAAACCTCCTCACCACTTGAGAGCCAGAGGGATGAAGAGAGCTGCAGCTCCAAGCACAAAGAGGACATGAGCAACAGTTTGGAGAAAATGAGGGCAGCCTATGCAAACTTTCTCTCCGAGTCCTACTGGACGGGGATCGGAGTGGACTTGAAAATGGGCAAAAACACCAGCAAAGCCAACTGTGACAGCACCAACGGAAGCACAAGAGTGAATTTGACTGGCACCAGGACGCACTGTCCAAAACCTTGCAGCAGACACTGTCCCCAAAGCCCGTGTCCAAACCCAACCTCTTCAGCTCCGTCCACCTGTACAGGCAAAGCACTAAACCTTGCGGTTCGGTGTTCACAGGTGCCAGCCGGTTCCGCTGTAAGGATTGCAGCGCCGCTTATGACACCCTGGTGGAGCTCACGGTCCACTATGAACAAGAGCGGCCATTACCAAGACAACAACCACAGCAAGCAGAGCAATTCCTCCAGCTCGTCTTCTAAATCAAGGAAACGCAATTTGCAAGATATGGAAGGAAAAGAAGACGCCCAAAAAGTTTTAAAGTGCATGTTCTGTGGTCATTCATTCGATTCACTTCAGGATTTGAGCGTCCATATGATTAAAACCAAACATTATCAGAAAGTGCCTTTAAAAGAACCAATACCCGTAATCACTCCCAAATTGTTGCCACCAGCAAAGAAACGGGCCTTTGAGACCGCAAGACCTTGTTCCCCCGACTCTACGACCGGCGTATCGGGCTTCACGGAGGCACAGCGTGCCGCTGCCATTTCAAATGCTAACAGTAACCGCTACGGCTATCAGAATGGAGCGAGTTACACTGGCAGTTTGAGACGTGCAAGTCTCAGATTCTTAAATGCATGGAGTGTGGAAGTTCCCACGACACCCTTCAGCAGCTCACCACCCACATGATGGTCACCGGACACTTCATTAAGGTCACAAACTCAGCTTCTAAGAAGGGTAAACAGCTAGCTCTTGACCCGCTGGCCATAGAGAAGATGCAGGGTTTAGCTGAGTCTGCTGCCAGTGAATGCGAGGGAGAAAAGATGTCTCAAAAATTCTTCCTCTGGGAGCAGTGAGAAGGACAGCCAAGGGAAGGTGCATCTGACAAAATGGAAGAAACTGAAGTGAAAGATGGACAAGCAGGACAGTGAGGAACAATGGCAGGTAACAGAGCGGTTAAGTACCCTTATCTCCGTGAGGAGGATCTTGAACAGGACTCAGGCGGTGGAGGAGACATCCTTAAATCATTAGCCAACACAGTGGCCTCTGCCATTAATAAAGCTCAAACAGGGACTCCAAGTTGGAGCGCCTACCCCAGCATCCACGCCGCCTATCAGCTCTCTGGGATCATCAAAAACACTCCTCTCTCTGCTTCCCCGCCTACTCAGCTAAAGCAGACTTTTAACCACAAGCTGAGGCCGATTGCCCCAAAGGGGAAGATGTTCCACGGCGCCGTGGGGGTTGAGGCTCCCCAGGCTCAGCATCAAACTGTGGACATCAAAAAAAGAAATGGTCGGCATTAGCGATGGTAAAGTAATTCAGAATATAAGTTTGATCTGGAGAATGATGACAGCGATTGTCAGGATGATTCCTCTTCCTCTTCAAAGCTGGACGCAGACTGTTTGAATGAAGGGTGCGACATGATCAAGGAAAGTTGAGCCCAGATTTCTCAGACAGAGGCAAGACTCCCAGTCCCTGTGCCACCAACGGACGCAGCACAACATCAGATATACTCAGTGACACTCCGGATATACTCGGCATAAACCCTCTTAGTGCGCTGCAGTCAGTTCTCAACAATCATCTGGGCAAAGCAAACAAGCCCATAATTCAAGAGTAGATAAACTGTCTCACACCTCGTCTATTTATGGTGACATGAACCGTAACGAAAACCAGCTTTAGTCCTGGGTAATCCGATACAAAATAGGCCGGATAATACCTTCCTCTTTGTTAGTGACGACCAGCCAATAGACCTGACGAAATCTAAACACAGCAAGTCGACTTCTTCAGTCCTCCAGCCGTCTGCTCCAGTGCCGCAGAAATACGCTCTGTCTGACATCGCCGACATGGTCAAGGTCCTTCCAAAAGCCACAACCCCCAAACCCTCCATACCATCGAGGATCCCAACAATGAAACTGGAGTCAGACGTCAGACGCTTCGAGGATGTGTCAGCAGAGTTATACGCCGTACACAAACGCAAAGGTCGACAGTCAAACTGGAATCCGCGCCATCTTCTCATCCTGCAAGCTCAGTTTGCCTCCAGCCTCTTCCAGACCTCTGAGGGAAAATACTTGCTCTCAGACCTTGGCCCTCAGGAACGGATGCACATCTCCAAGTTTACTGGATTGTCCATGACCACCATAAGCCATTGGTTAGCAAATGTAAAATACCAACTGAGGAAAACTGGAGGGACCAAATTTCTAAAGAACATGGACACTGGCCATCCGGTCTTCTACTGCAATGACTGTGCATCCCAGTTCAGATCGCCAACTACATTCATTTCCCACCTGGAATCCCATCTTGGGTTTCAAATCAAGGACATGTGCAAGATGCCGGTGGAGCACCAGACGAAGGTAGAAGAGCCAGAACTGTCGAAGGCCCTTGCAGTCAGAGCCACAGAGGCGCTTGTCACGGAGGATGACATTGACTCAAAGTTCAAATGTAAGCTCTGCTGTAGGACATTTGCAAGCAATCACGCAGTCAAACTCCATTTGAGTAAAACTCACAGCAAATCCCCTGATAACCATTCACAATATGTGGAAATGGACAAGGACTAGTTTTTCCTGTTGTTGTCACTCTTTCTTTTCTCTTTGTTTTTAAATTTTCTTACACGGGTCAGTTATTTCAGCCATTTTTCAATTAGCGTTGTGTAGTGTGCATCATTATGACATTTAAAGCATTTCAGCAAAGACACACTGGTTAGGCATCGTATAAGAGACACTTTTGCACCCCGCGCAAATGCATCACCAGTAATGAAATGTATTACTGCTTGAAGAAACATAATTGCTGATGTTTGCATGCAATAGCCTTGGCTATGACTACTATTTATTTGTATATGTCAAGTTTCAATGGTATTTCAAAGGGAAAAAAGAAGTAATTGTACTTTACATCTTTAGCGATGCAGCACGCCTGCATCAACATGACCACAACAAACATGCAGAACTGTACAGTGTATTGCTATGTAAAGATGTTTTGTGTTGCAATGATAGAAGAGAAAGGAAAAAAAAGCACTTTAATAAACGTTTAATCACCAGTTTGGACTCAGACGAATTCTGTACATGACTCAAAAAGTAAGTGAAGAATCAAGGACATTCATGTGTTCATATGTTTTACAAAAAAACAAAACAAAAAAAATCATGCAAAAATAGATTATCAACAAGTCAGATGACACCTGTGATACCTGCACCTTTTTTCTTTACTTATTCGAATAAAGAGTTAACATTTGGTACCAGCTTGTATTCATTTTATCTTGCAAGACGTCTTTTTAAATGTTTGCAGATTTTGCAAGTTGGTTGCGATTGTAAAAATTTTGAAGAGCCACTCAGCTCAAAAAATGTCTTTTAATTTTTACTTGTATCTCCAGAGATCATCAAAGGTTTGGGGAGTAAATAGGGATCACCCTGTCCACACGTCTGTCCGCGAGTATTGTAAGCACAACTCCGACGAAATGATCTTGTGGCTTTAAGTGAAAAGTCGCACATTGGTAGCACACCATATGAAAAAGTGTCATTCCAGTCCGACATCTTCAGAGGGAGATAACTGGACTTGATTTTTCATGCATCATGTTTGTCAGTTACTTGTGTAAACTGAGATGTTTGCTCTTCGATACAGAGGTTGATTAGTTAGCTCAAGTGTTTCATCACAGTAGATTCATTTTATATATGAGTCATTTCATGAAAAGAGGTCACATATATGTGACATGAAGGTCAATTTTTAAATTTCCTAGAAAGGTCCTATAGACGTTAAGATATGAATGTACAGACCATGGGGAAAACATAAAATCTACTATGGAGATAAGTCATGTTATACTTTTTTTGGATGGGTTCACGGGAAAGCCCCAGAGTGCTATTTTTGGCAGCTATATTGGGAGTCGAGCGCGAAACAAACATAAAGCGAATAATTGATGACTGGTACTTTATTGTTCAACTAAATTCGATCTCCCCGTGGGTTTAAGGCTCTCAAGAGTGGTGCTTTCAAACAACACAAATGGAGTTTTATTTATTGATTAAATTAGCAGTTTAGGATCATGGGTTTTAAACATAAACAGAGTGGGATACTACGGGTTACATTCAACACCACATTTTTGGCATGTGCTCTGCAGCCGTACTGAGCGATTAAGACACTGGTCTATGGGGGGAAATTAATTTTACAGTGTGCCCATCAAATAAGAATTAAATTCAGATAAATTAGTTGAAGTGATTTATGTTTATTTTTACCAAAATAATACTTAGGTGCTGTGTGTTACGAATTTGGTGGGATTTGGTGTCCCCCTTTTCAGATAAAAACGCAAAAAATAAAAATTCAAAGATAATTATGTCCTCTATGTTAACGCAGTTATTTAATCAATATAGAGAGAGACAATAATTTTACAACCCCAATTCCACTGAAGTTGGGATGTTGTGTAAAATGTTAATAAAAACAATACAATGATTTTCAAATCCTCTTCAACCTATATTCAATTGAATACACCACAAAGACAAGATATTTAATGTTCAAACTGATAAACTTTATTGTTTTTATGCAAATATTTGCTCATTTTGAAATGGATGCCTGCAACAGGTTTCTAAAAAGCTGGGACAGTGGTATGTTTCCCACTGTGTTACATCACCTTTCCTTCTAACAACACTCAATAAGCATTTGGGAACTGAGGACACTAATTGTTGAAGCTTTGTAGGTGGAATTCTTTCCCATTCTTGCTTGATGTACGACTTCAGTTGTTCAACAGTTCGGGGTCTCCGTTGTCGTATTTTGCGCTTCATAATGCGCCACACATTTTCAATGGGCGACAGGTCTGGACTGCAGGCAGGCCAGTCTAGTACCTGCACTCTTTTACTATGAAGCCATGCTGTTGTAACACGTGCTGAATGTGGCTTGGCATTGTCTTGCTGAAATAAGCAGGGACGTCCCTGAAAAAGACGTTGCTTGGATGGCAGCATGTGTTGCTCCAAAACCTGGATGTACCTTTCAGCATTGATGGTGCCATCACAGATGTGTAAGTTGTCCATGCCATGGGCACTAACACACCCCCATACCATCACAGATGCTGGCTTTTGAACTTTGTGCTGGTAACAATCTGGATGGTCTTTTTCCTCTTTTGTTCGGAGGACACGACGTCCATGATTTCCAAAACCAGTTTGAAATGTGGACTCATCAGACCACAGCACACTTTTCCACTTTGCATCTGTCCATTTCAAATGAGCTCGGGCCCAGAGAAGGCGGCGGCGTTTCTGATGTTGTTGATGTTTGGCTTTCACTTTGCATGGTAGAGATTTAACTTGCACTTGTAGATGTAGTGACGAACTGTGTTAACTGACAGTGGTTTTCTGAAGTGTTCCTGAGCCCACGGGGTAAGATCCTTTACACAATGATGTTGGTTTTTAATGCAGTGCCGCCTGAGGGGTCGAAGGTCATGGGCATTCAATGTTGGTTTTCAGCCTTGCGCTTATGTGTAGAAGGTTTTCTAGATTCTCTGAATCTTCTGATTATATTATGGACTGTAGATGATGGAATCCCTAAATTCCTTGCAATTGAACGTTGAGAAACGTTCTTATACTGTTGGACTATTTTTTCACACAGTTGTTCACAAAGTGGTGATCCTCACCCCATGTGAATGGCTGAGCATTTTGGGGATGCTCCTTTTATACCCAATCATGACACTCACCTGTTACCAAAAAGGTGTTCTTTGAGCATTCATGAACTTTCCCAGTCTTTTGTTGCACCATCCCAACTTTTTGAAATGTGTTGCAGGCATCCATTTCAAAATGAGCAATTATTTGCACAAAAACAATAAAGTTTATCAGTTTGAACATTAAATATCTTGTCTTTGTGGTGTATTCAATTGAATATATACTCAACAAAAATATAAACGCAACACTTTTGGTTTTGCTCCCATTTTGTATGAGATGAACTCAAAGATGTAAAACTTTTTCCACATACACAATATCACCATTTCCCTCAAATATTGTTCACAAACCAGTCTAAATCTGTGATAGTGAGCACTTCTCCTTTGCTGAGATAATCCATCCCACCTCACAGGTGTGCCTTAGACTGCCCACAATAAAAGGCCACTCTGAAAGGTGCAGTTTTGTTTTATTGGGGGGGATACCAGTCAGTATCTGGTGTGACCACCATTTGCCTCATGCAGTGCAACACATCTCCTTCGCATAGAGTTGATCAGGTTGTCAATTGTGGCCTGTGGAATGTTGGTCCACTCCTCTTCAATGGCTGTGCGAAGTTGCGACGACGAACTGGAGTCAGGTCGAGACCCCGATGAGGACGACGAGCATGCAGATGAGCTTCCCTGAGACGGTTTGTGACAGTTTGTGCAGAAAGTCTTTGGTTATGCAAACCGATTGTTCCAGCAGCTGTCTGAGTGGCTGGTCTCAGACGATCTTGGAGGTGAACATGCTGGATGTGGAGGTCCTGGGCTGGTGTGGTTACACGTGGTCTGTGGTTGTGAGGCTGGTTGGATGTACTGCCAAATTCTCTGAAACGCCTTTGGAGACGGCTTATGGTAGAGAAATGAACATTCAATACACGAGCAACAGCTCTGGTTGACATTCCTGCTGTCAGCATGCCAATTGCACGCTCCCTCAAATCTTGCAACATCTGTGGCATTGTGCTGTGTGATAAAACTGCACCTTTCAGAGTGGCCTTTTATTGTGGGCAGTCTAAGGCACACCTGTGCACTAATCATGGTGTCTAATCAGCATCTTGATATGGCACACCTGTGAGGTGGGATGGATTATCTCAGCAAAGGAGAAGTGCTCACTATCACAGATTTAGACTGGTTTGTGAACAATATTTGAGGGAAATGGTGATATTGTGTATGTGGAAAAAGTTTTAGATCTTTGAGTTCATCTCATACAAAATGAGAGCAAAACCAAAAGTGTTGCGTTTATAATTTTGTTGAGTGTTTTTATTTACATTTTACACAATGTCCCAACTTCATTGGAATTGGGGTTGTATGTAGTACATACAAGCAAAGCATGTGGCATGCAGGGGGTGAGTATTGCTTTGTGAGCTCTGCACTGTGCAGTATGTGGTGTTCTGCAAACATTTTTGGGAATTTTAAGTCTTTTGAATGATTCACTTCAACACAGCAAATCCAGTACAGATTTGCATCTTTCTGTGAGGGTACAGTGTTTACGTGTGTGGATTACAGTCACAAATATTCATGTCCAAACTGAATTTGCGACTATAAAATCAAGCATGAATGTCCGCAAATCATCAGACACAAGGGTTATTCCCTAAAAAAAAGACAGAGGAAGCGATCAGACAGAAATCTGACTCTGAGTCTGACGCGCTACACCCAAAGCGATCAAAGGGAATAATGTGATTATTAAGCATCAGATGACAAAGTAAAACCTCTAAAATCATTCTAAAGTCAGTTTTAATCAGAAATGATGCCGTTTTAAGCAGAAACGAGGCCATAATCAATGAATCACCGCTGACGCTCCAAAATGACACATGCTCAGTGAAGACAGGGGGAACCGATTTTTAGGGGGCAGAGTTCTGTTTGCAACACCGGATCACACATTGATTCAGATAATTTCTTTTTATCGTTGTTATGTAGCGGCTGCACTCTGCCTTGTGTTGTTATGACTCCGCCCATTCGCTCCCCTCGGGACGTGAACTCACAAGCTCCGGCATGGGAGTCGGACTCTCAGTCGGCCAGGGCTCTGGCCTTGTGACCAGAGAATCCTTTTGGGCTGTTGGGAGTGAGGTTTTACTAACTACATCTGCACAGCGACACCTGCTGGCCTCCGTTACAGTTAGACTGTTTATTCATTTAAAAATAGCTTATTTTTTGTTGTTGCCTAGTTAATCTAAGAAATTAAAAAACAAAAACAGAACCTATTTTCTACATGCCTACAAAATATTTTACTCTGCACAATAAGAAAATAAAAATCACACCTGATGTTAGTGTTTTACACTGTGCATATCATTTAAATCCATAGAGTTCCTCGCTGCACACCACTCGGCACTCCCCCCCCCCCCCCCCCCTCTTTTTTTAACACCATGACTTTTAGATACACCTCACAGATATATTTTCTTGTCAGACTTTATTACTTTCCTGCCACTGCCTCTGCTGTTGCCGCAAGATGGTATCATAACAATTAAACATATTTCCTCCAGCTCTATTATTTCAAGGCTATTAAAAATAATTGCCTCCTAAATTCATAAACATTTTATGCAATTCATCTTTTTTTTTTTTCAAGCAATCAAGTCACAATTACCACCGCCCATGAAATGTGTATTTTCTAACAGGCGAGTGACATTTGATGGTAAATGGGGGGAAAAGCGCGCGTGCACTGTGCTGATTTGAATGCTGTGACACCAACTTGCCCCCTATTGTTGGAAATGAGCAGCAATCACGTTGTTCATCAGATGACTCCTAATGCAGTTAAAGTATTCAGCTATAATTTCTGCCTGCATTTATAATTACTGTCAAAGACCACACACCTCAGTGAGCAGATTAAAGCTATAAATTATTTAGCGCCTTTCTTCACCGACGGATCTCCAATTTGTCTGTAGGGCCATTATGTTTTAGAGCAGCGACTAATTCTGTGTTGATGCCAGCATTGTTCTCTGCTCCTCTGAGGAAAACGATGACAATATTATTTGTTGTGTTCATTAAATGAAATTTAAAGATATTCTCACAAATGGGGAGCATTTATCCATTATTATTGTTGAGAATTTGTGGAGATTTCAAAATAAAAGTATATCCATCAAAGGAGGAAAAAAAAACAATCAACCCAACATTCACAAAGAGTTGGTCGCCTATGAGAATAAATTTGTCTGATATGTCAAAATCAGGTTGTTCATGCAAAAAATGCTCCACAAGTGTAAATGTTGAAGAGTTAATAACATTATTATCTTGGTAGTTGCATGAAGCGTGGATGGAAAATCAGAACACAAATCAGATGATGTTGTTTTTCAAATGAACACGGAGCTTTGTAATAGGCAGCAGTTAATAAACCCTGATCAGGTAACGCCTCACAGCCAATTAAGCCAAATTAACCCGCAATTCTTTTGATGCTTTAAATGAATTCATTTCCAATGTTTGCTTATTAACACAGTTAATCGCACAGTATAGCTGATGTGTCACAGCTAATTACAGAACACAGCCTGCTTTCTGCAGTTACACACACTGATTATGCACACACACACAGAGAGTTTAGTTTCAGTGTTGTGTGGGTGTCAATGTGATAAATGTTGACTTTGCAGTAGTGTGCAATAGCTTTAGGCACATTTAATGTGCCAAACACTATTCAAAATAATGAAACCTGCTAAATATCTAATATTTATCAACAAATATTAAATATAACGCAGTGCTAAAATACCCTCAGCCATATGAGCATAAAAATAGAAAACAGAATGTGACCTTTTGACCTCTTAAAATAGGTCAAGGTTAGCCATCTTTGATCTTGTCTAAGGTCTGTGTCCCAAGAATGTTCCCTGTGAATTTGAAAACACTGGCAGTAAGGCCCCATTTAAAAAAAACAAAAAAACATTAGTTATCATCCTGGCCCACATACCAAAATCGGCCCACATCAATTTTTTTTTATTTTATTTTGGCAAGTTTCATTGATGGCGGTACAGCTGGCGCAAGAATTGGCACGTCCACTAGGGGGTGAGAACACTTTGGCCGAAGACAGCCAAAGTTTACCGAGTCGGGCCTGAAACTTACATGCGTTGTTTATCACGCTACGAGCATGCAGCACACTGACGACATTCAACATGGAAACTGGATTTCTTTTAAAAATATCTGATATTGTCAGTTCCTCAGTTGGTGTGCAGGTGCTGTATGTGCCGTTTTTCAGGTTTGAAATAACACTGTGTAATAAATACAAAATAAAATAAAAATCTGCACTCCCTCATCACTTTTTTCTTGATGTCAAGGATAATAAACTAATGTGTTTTTTTTTAATGGGGCCTAATTCAAATGGAGTTAAACTGAGCACAGACAGACGGAGGGACAGACACTAAGACTAATTATTCGCCACAGGTGGGAATCGATCCCATGACCTTCTTGCTGTGAAGAAACAGTGCTAACGACTAAGCCACCGTGCTGCCCCTTAAACAACATGACATCCATCAAATACTACTTTTTAGAAAAACAAAGCCTTCAAAACATTCAGTAATCTATAGTTTTTATTTCAAACATTACAGTTAACGTCCATCAAAATAAAATAAACAACCAAAACAATGAGTAAACAATTGTCATGCCCGGCCCTGATCTAGGTGTCAGTCCTTATTTTGCCTCTTTATTTAGTTCATCTCCTTCTGCCCGAGCTTTGTTTTATTGTTATTTTCATGACTTGTTTATTCTATCTTCTATTTTACTTTGTTTCTTTGCTACTTTTATACTCTAGCCACTGTCCAGTTCTGTTCTTGTTTTGTTTAGCCAGTTTGTGTTTTCTTTGTTTACCACTTGTTGATTTTGTTCTTCTCGTTTGTTATCTGTTGCGCTTTAGTATTGATTTCCTGATCAGTTCTCATGTAGTTTCTTTTGTGCTTATGCTGATGTTTGATTTCAGTTTCTGTTTTTGTAGTTTTACATTCCGTTGTTCCTCACACTCAGCTTATCATGTTCACATCACTGCACCTGCCCCATGTCTTTGTCTCCCACCTTGTTTATATCTGCTTTGTGTTTTCGTTCACTCCCACTCTTGCACCAGCTCACGTTTCTTTGTGTATTACATCACTTCAGTTTGTACACTCCCCTCCTCACAATCTTGACTGTGTGTAATCTTTGTTCACTAGACACGCCCCCTTCTAGATTGTTCCTCACGTGCTCCTCGTTGACACCACCTGTCCCTCATTTCACACTAATTAGTCCACTTGTATTTAAACCTAACAGTCCTTCACTTCCTCACCAGATTGCTGTCTCGTACACTTTCCAGCACCCTTCATAGTCCTGATATCTGTCTTGCCGTGTTACAAATCCTGCTCTGTTGTCTTCAGCCATGCCTCTTGCCTCATCCCGGATGTCGGCGTTTGCTCGTGCCTCTGAACCCTGCTCGTTTATGACTGCATCTCAGCCTGACCCTTTATGTGAATCTCGTTCACATAAAATCCTTAGAAGATTGCATTGCAGCACTGAGAAGTTGGATGTCTAGAAACTTCCTACTTTTAAACTCTGATAAGACTGAAATGATGGTTCTTGTTCCAGTGAGACATTGGCATCAATTTGACCAGTTAACACTCAGCCTCAGCTCGTGTGTCATACATCACACTGACAAAGTGAGGAACCTTGGGGTAATTTTTGATCCTTCATTGTACTTTGGCCTCCACATTAGAAATATTACAAAGACTGCTTTCTTCCACCTGCGAAATATAGCAAAGATTCGTCCCATCCTGTCTATGGCTGATGCTGAGACCCTGATCCATGCGTTCATTTCTTCTAGATTGGACTACTGCAATGTTCTATTTTCTGGTTTACCACAGTCTAGCATTAGGGGTCTCCAATTGGTTCAAAATGCTGCAGCCAGACTTTTGACACAAAGCAGAAAGTTTGTCCACATTACACCCATTCTGGCATCTCTTCACTGGTTTCGTGTCCCAGTGAGATCAGATTTTAAGGTTCTGCTACTAGTCTATAAAATTGTTCATGGACTGGCACCTCCCTACCTAGCTGACTTAATTAAACCTTACATACCGGCCCGGGCTTTACGTTCTCAGGGTGCAGGACTACTTTGTGTCCCTAATGTGAATAAGAAGTCTGCGGGTCACAGAGTTTTCTCTTATCGTGCCCCTGTTTTGTGGAATGATCTCCCTACGTCAATAAAACAGTCAGATTCTGTGGAGACTTTCAAGTCCAGACTTAAGACGCACTTATTTTCCCTTTCATATGAATGGGGCATACTGGTATAGTTTTGTTTTGCGCTTTTTACTCTTTTAATTCATTTTATTAGTAAACGGAGCGTGCCGCGGCCTCAACTTTACCTAAATTATGGCTCTTTTACTGAAGCTTAGGGCTAGTGGCCGGCGATCACCTTAGTATTTCTTCTGTTTTTCTTGTTGATTAATGCTGACAAATTATACAGTATTTGTTGTCTTTCTGATGCCTGATTCTGTTTTTTCTCTCTGTTTAAGGTGCAGCTCCATCCAGAGATGGGTGTAGTACCTGTGCTGGAGACCCTCCTGTCTTGTGCACCAACAGCATTTCCTCTATATTTGTTTTGTGAATTGTTCTGTAATTTATGTCTGTATCACTTGGTAAGGTTAGACCTTACTTGTGTGAAGCGCCTTGATGCATCTCTGTTGTTATTTGGCGCTATATAAATGAAAATAAATTTAAATTAAATTGAAGTTGAAAAACTGACCCTGTTTGTACCTCTGTCACACTGACTGATTACATGTGTAATCAGTCATAATTTGATAATTGGCAAAGCTTCTGGGGAAAACCTGGTCTTGTTAGGAGAGACAGCATCCATCCCACTTTGGATGGAGCAGCTCTCATTTCTAGAAATCTGGCCAATTTTCTTAAATCCTCCAAACCGTGACTATCCAGGGTTGGGACCAGGAAGCAGAGTTGTAGTCTTACACACCTCTCTGCAGCTTCTCTCCCCCTGCCATCCCCTCATTACCCCATCCCCGTAGAGACGGTGTCTGCTCCCAGACCACCAATAACCAGTAAAAATCTATTTAAACATAAAATTCAAAAAGAAAAAATAATATAGCACCTTCAACTGCACCACAGACTAAAACAGTTAAATGTGGTCTATTAAACATTAGGTCTCTCTCTTCTAAGTCCCTGTTAGTAAATGATATAATAATTGATCAACATATTGATTTATTCTGTCTTACAGAAACCTGGTTACAGCAGGATGAATATGTTAGTTTAAATAAGTCAACACCCCCGAGTCACACTAACTGCCAGAATGCTCGTAGCACGGGCCGAGGCGGAGGATTAGCAGCAATCTTCCATTCCAGCTTATTAATTAATCCAAAACCCAGACAGAGCTTTAATTCATTTGAAAGCTTGACTCTTATTCTTGTCCATCCAAATTGGAAGTCCCAAAAACCAGTTTTATTTGTTGTTATCTATCGTCCACCTGGTCGTTACTATGAGTTTCTCTGTGAATTTAGACTTAACAGTATTCCCTGAAAACTCCCTTCTGTCTGATCATTTCTTAATAACATTTACATTTACTCTGATGGACTACCCAGCAGTGGGGAATAAGTTTCATTACACTAGAAGTCTTTCAGAAAGCGCTGTAACTAGGTTTAAGGATATGATTCCTTCTTTATGTTCTCTAATGCCATATACCAACACAGTGCAGAGTAGCTACCTAAACTCTGTAAGTGAGATAGAGTATCTCGTCAATAGTTATGCATCCTCATTGAAGACAACTTTGGATGCTGTAGCTCCTCTGAAAAAGTGAGCTTTAAATCAGAAATGCCTGACTCCATGGTATAACTCACAAACTCGCAGCTTAAAGCAGATAACCCGTAAGTTGGAGAGGAAATGGCGTCTCACTAAATTAGAAGATCTTCACTTAGCCTGGAAAAAGAGTCTGTTGCTCTATAAAAAAGCCCTCTGTAAAGCTAGGACATCTTACTACTCATCACTAATTGAAGAAAATAAGAACAACCCCAGGTTTCTTTTCAGCACTGTAGCCACGCTGACAAAAAGTCAGAGCTCTATTGAGCCAAGTATTCCTTTAACTTTAACTAGTAATGACTTCATGACTTTCTTTGCTAATCAAATTTTAACTATTAGAGAAAAAATTACTCATAACCATCCCAAAGACGTATCGTTATCTTTGGCTGCTTTCAGTGATGCCGGTATTTGGTTAGACTCTTTCTCTCCGATTGTTCTGTCTGAGTTATTTTCATTAGTTACTTCATCCAAACCATCAACATGTCTATTAGACCCCATTCCTACCAGGCTGCTCAAGGAAGCCCTACCATTAATTAATGCTTCGATCTTAAATGCCATTGGTATTAAAGGCACTGCGCTGCGGTGGTTTGAATCATATTTGTCTAATAGATTACAATTTGTTCATGTAAATGGGGAATCTTCTTCACAGACTAAAGTTAATTATGGAGTTCCACAAGGTTCTGTGCTAGGACCAATTTTATTCACTTTATACATGCTTCCCTTAGGCAGTATTATTAGACGGCATGACATTGACATGGATGACCTCTAATTTCCTGCTTTTAAACTCAGATAAAACTGAAGTTATTGTACTTGGCCCCACAAATCTTAGAAACATGGTGTCTAACCAGATCCTTACTCTGGATGGCATTACCCTGACCTCTAGTAATACTGTGAGAAATCTTGGAGTCATTTTTGATCAGGATATGTCATTCAATGCGCATATTAAACAAATATGTAGGACTGCTTTTTTGCATTTGTGCAATATCTCTAAAATTAGAAAGGTCTTGTCTCAGAGTGATGCTGAAAAACTAATTCATGCATTTATTTCCTCTAGGCTGGACTATTGTATTTCATTATTATCAGGTTGTCCTAAAAGTTCCCTGAAAAGCCTTCAGTTAATTCAAAATGCTGCAGCTAGAGTACTGACGGGGACTAGAAGGAGAGAGCATATCTCACCCATATTGGCCTCTCTTCATTGGCTTCTTGTTAATTCCAGAATAGAATTTAAAATTCTTCTTCTTACTTATAAGGTTTTGAATAATCAGGTCCCATCTTATCTTAGGGACCTCATAGTACCATATCACCCCAATAGAGCGCTTCGCTCTCAGACTGCAGGCTTACTTGTAGTTCCTAGGGTTTGTAAGAGTAGAATGGGAGGCAGAGCCTTCAGCTTTCAGGCTCCTCTCCTGTGGAACCAGCTCCCAATTCAGATCAGGGAGACAGACACCCTCTCTACTTTTAAGATTAGGCTTAAAACTTTCCTTTTTGCTAAAGCTTATAGTTAGGGCTGGATCAGGTGACCCTGAACCATCCCTTAGTTATGCTGCTATAGACTTAGACTGCTGGGGGGTTCCCATGATGCACTGAGTGTTTCTTTCTCTTTTTGCTCTGTATGCACCACTCTGCATTTAATCATTAGTGATTGATCTCTGCTCCCCTCCACAGCATGTCTTTTTCCTGGTTCTCTCCCTCAGCCCCAACCAGTCCCAGCAGAAGACTGCCCCTCCCTGAGCCTGGTTCTGCTGGAGGTTTCTTCCTGTTAAAAGGGAGTTTTTCCTTCCCACTGTAGCCAAGTGCTTGCTCACAGGGGGACATTTTGACCATTGGGGTTTTTCCATAATTATTGTATGGCCTTGCCTTACAATATAAAGCGCCTTGGGGCAACTGTTTGTTGTGATTTGGCGCTATATAAATAAAATTGATTTGATTTGATTTGATGTGTACCAAACCTGATGCTGGAATAAAGACCATGATTTCCGCCACACCTAAGCCTAGTCTGGGAGTCTGTATTTCGTGTCCAGCTGCCCCTGGTGACGGGCTGTCGCCCGTCCTGACAGCAATACTTTTTTATCAAAAGAAACCCCACCATGACCATTATAGTTGTTTATTTTCTACCAAAATCACCTAAAGTCATCAAACACTACATTTTTAATGCCATGGTTATGAATAAAAGGGGCGCTGAAATATGGTTCCTTTTTTTTCCACAACTTACCTTTATTTCATTGTGTTCCAGTCACTTTCATGGTGATATTTTAGGGTATGCCACATCCCTCTGTGCAGAGTGTGCATTTGTCATGAACCTGTTCATGTAAGGAGCATCTGAGTGTTGCACTCTTGAAAAACAGCGCTGGACTTTAGACCTGGATTTTAGAGGTTTTAGGCACAATATGTGATTAGAACACACCAGCTCGGCATTTTTACAAATCCATTATTTAAAGAATGTGGGCACTGGGTGCAAAAGTGACAACCACATGGGGTGGAATCCACTTTGTGCCGGGTGGAAAATAGAACCCCACCAACCCCATCTCACACCAGTTTGTGATGGCATTATGACAAGCAATTAAATCTATTAGTTCATGATGTTGTCATGAAATATGCTACATTTTCGTGAAGTTATCATGAAATTTGTGGTGATATGGGTAGCGTTAAAAACAGTGAACTAAAGTTGACCATGCCACGGAAATTTGACACATTTTGTGATGTAGTATTACAAAAAATTGTGAGACTGGGCCGAGTCCTACATAATCAAAAGTACAGGGTGCCTAAAGTGTGATAAAGTGATAAATCTGCATACAACAACAGTAAAAACTGTGAAAAGAACAAAATACAATTACGTCCACCAAGGACATAATAAAATCACTGGCATTTGTTTATTCATTTATTTGTCTGTTATGTTAGCAGGATTGTGTCAACACTACTGCATAGATTTTGACAAAATTTTTACCACAGATACATCTTAGGCCATGGAAGACTCCACTGGATTTTGGAGGTGATCTGGATCCGGATCCGGATTCTGGATCAAGTTATCACTTTATAGGATTACGCCAAAACTACTTCACAGATTCTCACCAAATTTGCACCACAGATAGATATTAAGCCATGGAAGACTCCACTGAATTCTGGAGGTAATCCAGATCCGGATTCTGGCTAAGGATTTCACTTTATACAGGCTTTGAAAGATTACGTCAAAACTAACACCAAATTTTCACCACAAATAGATTTTAGGCCATAGAAGAGTCCACCGAATTTTGGAGGTGATCTGGATCGGTGGACATCAGAAATCTCCAATTGCTCTTGTTTATTATGTCTTTTTTTTTCTTGACCATATTATATCGTTTAAATATGAAAGCACAAAACATCCCTTACTACTCTTGCAAAATTTCCAAATGTCACAAACCAAGAAGAGGTTTGACAAACATCCCAGTTCTCCGTCACAGAGTTACTTTCTGAAATATTTCTAATAGCTCAGTTGAAAAATCAAATCATGCACATAAGTACACTTGCACTGCAGATCCAACCGCAGCAAAACTCCATGTCGGCTCACATCTACAAACCCTTCGTCAATCTGTCCTTAAACGTGCTATCAAATACCAATAAGTGCACGCTCGGTGCTTGCACGGGCGGGCGTCTCCCTGATGCTGATGTGCTGTAATGGGACAAATGTGCATCAGGATTTGCCTGCTTGGATACACGCCAAACATTTCCAACGTGCCTGACTTCGCTTTGTCCCGTGTCACAGATTCTCTGCATCATGTGGCCTGTAAACCATCGGAGGGAGAAGAAGCCTTCAAAGTGTCCATCACGCAGCAGCAGCAGCAGGGTGATGATGAGCTTGTGTGCTTAATGAACAGCTTTAGAACCTATAGTCACATAATGAGCCACATTCTCCCCCAAAGTCCTCAGGTCATAATGTCCCCTCAGAGGAAAGAACATTTTATGCTCCTCTTTCTTCTTGTGGAGAAATCAGCATCTCTTTCTCCGCCACCAACAATAATCTCAGCACCTTAATGAATTATGAACTCTCTGACACAGAGAAATGTGCGTATTTGTGATCTTTGAAATAGCCCATAGTTCTCCACGCTTAATGCTTCAAATATGCTAATTAAGCACAATAAGTGATGAATGGAATGCGTTTGATCAATCAAGTAGGCTTTAAGCTCCTGGTGCTGCATATTCATTGTACATCATGAATATGAAACCAAAGCCATTTATCAAATATCAGTTGCACATTTGTATCTTATTAATCATACATGCTGAAACTTCTGTCTTGTCAAAAAGGATGAAGGTTGATGAAGCACTTGCAGAAAGGATTAAAGTCTGTGAGCTGGGGTGCAGCGCTTCAGCTATAATGCATGAGGAGGTATTTTCAAACTTACAGAATCTTAAATAGTCCATCCAGCCTGTGATTATTTTTAATTCATTCACTCATCCATTCTTTTTACCTTTAAGAGTTTAAACGTTGACTTAAAAAAATATCACCTTGCTGTCAGTGATTATTGATTCTTGCTTCATGAATCTCATTGTGCAGGCGCACAACATTTACACCCAAATTTTGTAAAAATGGGTTCATCAGCATGAAAGTAATATTGAAAATGGATTTCACCTGAGGTCACACTGTCCCAGTTTCAGGAACTTCCTGCTAGTCCACTAGTCGTAGGGTCCACTCACGTTTTTTTTTTTTTCGTGATCCATCACTAAATGAGTCACATTTTCAAGACACTTTTTTTTCATTTTGCTATTTCTAACTCAAACCCTTCCCCTAATCATAACCCCCACAGACTCCCCGCCCCCACCGCCTCGCATCACCTCGCATTTTGCCCACAAATGTGGCACTTTTCATGACAGTATCACAAACCATAGATTAATTTAGTTTTCATGACGCCATCATGAAATGACATGAGATTGGGTTGAGTTCACTAGTCCTAGTATTAAGAGGAGCATGTTGAAGTTGTTTTCACATTTATGGTAGACTATATGTTGCATTAAAGTAAGTTAAGAAATGTCAAAGAAGTGTGATAAATAAGATCCTCCTGTCACATACAATTTGTGTGTGTATATATATATATATATATATATATATATATATATATATATACACAGTGGTCCCTTGCTATAACGTGGTTCACCTTTCGCGGCCTCGCAGGTTCGCAGATTTTTTTTTGTGCAATTTTGCATGCTTTTTTTTTTAACACCGCATTGTGTTCTGCGTCCTTATCAGGCAGGCCGGTCACAGCACCAGTCAGCATCACTGCGATTGCTCTCACTGCCTCCGATGTGCTTACTGAGTCTGCGGGCTCGGTAAACGCAGCAGCGGGCCACTCACACCGCCCCCCTGTCTGCGGTGCGAAGCTGCGCCAAATCTGGCAACAGGTCCAGAGACTACACTCGCTGTTTTGATGCAGATGTTGACCGCAGCCACAGAGCTCCGTGGCCACCGAGAGAGGACTTGGATTCTTTGCGGGTCCCGCATCCGTACCTCCGGAGGCAGTGAGTGAAGGGAGAGAGAGTGTTTACACAGGAGAGAAAAGTGAGAAAATGTTCATGCCTGTTTGAGAAAAGTGTATAAAGTGTGTAGTGAGGGGTTTTACAGCCTTAAAACATCTATAATTGCAAAAAATAGCGCTGACTACTTCGTGGATTTCGCAGGTTATTTTTAGAACGTAACTCCCGCAATAAACAAGGGACATTATTATCAGGTTGTCCTAAAAGTTCCCTGAAAGCCTTCAGTTAATTCAAAATGCTACAGCTAGAGTACGTGTGAAGCGGCCCTAACCAGCTGTTGTGTATGACACAATGAGCAATCTAAGCACATGGTCACCCCTCTGAGTCTGAGTCTGCTTTAGGTTCTTTTCCTCTAATGAAAAATCTCCTGAGGGAGTTTTTCCTTACAGCTGTTGTCGATGTGTTTGCTCATGGGGTTGGTCATGTTCACACCTACTTCTGTGTGGCACCTTGGGGTGACTTATGTTGTGATTTCGTGATGTACAAATAAATTGAATTGAATTATTAAAATTGCTTTCAGTGTCTGTTTAGATTTCCTTTATAATACATGAGCAGTGCTTTTTCTAAATCTCATTCCACAACAAAATATATTTGTGTCTGTGCCAAGTCCTAATGTTTTTTAGGAAATTCCATGAAATGTGCCCTTTTATTTTTGTGTAATTCTGACAACAGAGCAGACAAACAGATGGACACCAGTGAAATCGTACTGTAACCTCACTGGTCGCAGTAATAAGATGCAAACAAAATCAAATTTTCTTCCTTTATGTGTGATATTTACGAGGTCTGTCCGTAAAGTATAGGTCCTTTTTATTTTTTTCAAAAACTATATGGATTTCATTCATATGTTTTTACGTCAGACATGCTTGAACCCTCATGCGCATGCGTGAGTTTTTCCACGCCTGTCGGTGACGTCATTCGCCTGTGAGCACTCCTTGTGGGAGGAGTCGTCCAGCCCCTCGTCGGAATTCCTTTGTCTGAGAAGTTGCTGAGAGACTGGCGCTTTGTTTGATCAAAATTTTTTCTAACCTGTGAGACACATCGAAGTGGACACGGTTCGAAAAATTAAGCTGGTTTTCAGTGAAAATTTTAACAGCTGATGAGAGATTTTTGAGGTGATTCTGTCGCTTTAAGGACTTTTCACGGTGCGAGACGTCGTGCAGCGCTCTCAGGCAGCGTCATCAGCCTGTTTCAAGCTTAAAACCTCCACATTTCAGGCTCTATTGATCCAGGACGTCGTGAGAGAACAGAGAAGTTTCAGAAGAAGTCGGTTTCAGCATTTTATCCGGATATTCCACTGTTAAAGGAGATTTTTTTAATGAAAGACGTGCGGGCGGATTGCAGCGTCGGCTCGCAGCCACCGCGACGCTCCGTCACAGGAAAAACACCTCTGTTGGAAGCCTTAAGGACAAGTTGGAACATGTCCAGCTGATAAACAATTTCTCATATACTCACTCCACTGAAAGCCATCAAAAGCCAACTGGATTTTAACAAATGGTTATCAACACGGAGGTGTTTTTCCTGTGCCGCCGCACCGCGTCGGCTGCGTCCCGACGCGCGGACCCGTCCGCACGTCTTTCATTAAAAAAATCTCCTTTAACAGTGGAATATCCGGATAAAATGCTGAAACCGACTTCTTCTGAAATGTCTCTGTTCTCTCACGACGTCCTGGATCAATAGAGCCTGAAATGTGGAGGTTTTAAGCTTGAAACAGGCTGATGACGGCGCCTGAGAGCGCTGCGCGATGTCTCGCACCGTGAAAAGTCCTTAAAGCAACAGAATGACCTCAAAATCTCTCATCAGCTGTTAAAATTTTCACTGAAAACCAGCTTAATTTTTCGAACCGTGTCCACTTCGATGTGTCTCACAGGTTTAGAAAAAATTTTGATCAAACAAAGCGCCAGTCTCTCAGCAACTTCTCAGACAAAGGAATTCCGACGTGGGGCTGGACGACTCCTCCCACAAGGAGTGCTCACAGGCGAATGACGTCACCGACAGGCGTGGAAAAACTCACGCATGCGCACGAGGGTTCAAGCATGTCTGACGTAAAAACATATGAATGAAATCCATATAGTTTTTGAAAAAAATAAAAAGGACCTATACTTTACGGACAGCCCTCGTATTTCAAAAAGCTGATTGCGTTAACCAGGACAAGCCGTGGCGAAAGCTGTGCATGGAGCTTTTCATTGCCATCATATATTGGATGAGAGAACTAACACTTGATTGCCAGCAGTTCATCAGTGCATCCTTCATGTTTGTCACCCAGCCCGCCTCAAGGCAGCGTGCTAGCTCAAATTGAAGCTGACATCTTCCAAATATGAAAGCAACAAATCACACATTTTTATTGGGCTTAATCTCCAGCCAAGCCCCTTGCAGACATCAGCACAATCACAGACGCTGCTCTAATTCCTGCCGATGAGCTGCTCGAGCCTCGTGAGCATCTCTGGAGTCAAAGAGCAAAAAGCAAACAGCCAGACATCCAGAGCCGAAGGTGACACCTACGCACAGAGGGCCCAACGCATGCCGCTCACTTCACAGGGCCGCGCTTCAAGAAGTCCATAGATGAACCATTAACAGAAACTAAATCAGGAATCACACTCGATATTCAGGCAGGTGACCAACTGATTTTTAAGGTAAGATAAGATACTCGTGGCAATCCCTTGGTGGTGAGGAAGATCATCCCTTGATGGATTTCAGGACTGGATATCTACATCCAGGGTTGACTGAGAGATGCTTGTCAGTTTGTTTGTTGAACATGGGAATGTTGTTGCGCTCCAGCAAACATGCTGAGAAATTCCAGACGATCAGGGTCTGAGGACCTGCTACAGCCGTCTCATGTTCAGGGTTCCTGTTCCACCTACATGGTTGGCAAAGTAGCCATGGGACACACGATGTCCTCACCATATTTCACCCCAACAGGCAATGGGCTACTGTTACCCAGGTGCCACGATGTGGACGAGGGGTTGGATTTTAACACCCATAGAGAGATAGATAGTAAATGGTAAACGGACTGCATTTATGTAGCATTTTTCCATCTCCATCAGAAGTTCAAAGCACTTTACAATGATGCCTCACATTCACCATACACACTCACACACCAGGACACACCAGGAGCAACTATTCGGTACTTTAACATTTCCCATAATCCCATAATAATGATGATAGATAGATAGATAGATAGATAGATAGATAGATAGATAGATAGATAGATAGATAGATAGATAGATAGATAGATAGATAGATAGATAGATAGATAGATAGATAGATAGATAGATAGATAGATAGATAGATAGATAGATAGATAGATAGATAGATAGCTAGCTCTCACTGCGGTATTGTATCACTTCCTGTTCCGGAGCACAGCTGTGTTTTTCTGTATCTGTTAGCTGTTTAATCTGCCAGTTAGATTGATCTAGTTATCTAGATTACGATTTGTTTCCCAGTGTAATCTTTACGTGCCTTAACTAAAGCACTCCTTCTGCTGAATCACCTCTAAATTATTTACACATTATTCACTTTGCGTGTTTTTAGGAATCCGCTAGGTTAGCGTAGCTACTAGCTCTTAGCCGATTTAGCATGGCGGCTTCTCCTGTCTCTCCCGCACTTTTCTGCTCTGGGTGTGAAATGTTTAGTTATTCCTCGGCCTCCTTTAGCAGTAATGGTACTTGTAATAAGTGTAGCTTATTCGTAGCTTTGGAGGCCAGGCTGGGCGAATTGGAGACTCGGCTCCGCACCGTGGAAAATTCTACAGCTAGCCAGGCCCCTGTACTCGGTGCGGACCAAGGTAGCTTAGCCGCCGTTAGTTTCCCTCTGGCAGATCCAGAGCAGCCGGGAAAGCAGCCCGACTGGGTGACTGTGAGGAGGAAGCGTAGCCCTAAACAGAAGCCCCGTGTACACCGTCAACCCGTTCACATCTCTAACCGTTTTTCCCCACTCGATGACACACCCGCCGAGGATCAAACTCTGGTTATTGGCAACTCTGTTTTGAGAAATGTGAAGTTAGCGACACCAGCAACCATAGTCAATTGTCTTCCGGGGGCCAGAGCAGGCGACATTGAAGGAAATTTGAAACTGCTGGCTAAGGCTAAGCGTAAATTTGGTAAGATTGTAATTCACGTCGGCAGTAATGACACCCGGTTACGCCAATCGGAGGTCACTAAAATTAACATTAAATCGGTGTGTAACTTTGCAAAAACAATGTCAGACTCTGTAGTTTTCTCTGGGCCCCTCCCCAATCAGACCGGGAGTGACATGTTTAGCCGCATGTTCTCCTTGAATTGCTGGCTGTCTGAGTGGTGTCCAAAAAAATGAGGTGGGCTTCATAGATAATTGGCAAAGCTTCTGGGGAAAACCTGGTCTTGTTAGGAGAGACGGCATCCATCCCACTTTGGATGGAGCAGCTCTCATTTCTAGAAATCTGGCCAATATTCTTAAATCCTCCAAACCGTGACTATCCAGGGTTGGGACCAGGAAGCAGAGTTGTAGTCTTACACACCTCTCTGCAGCTTCTCTCCCCCTGCCATCCCCTCATTACCCCATCCCCGTAGAGACGGTGCCTGCTCCCAGACCACCAATAACCAGCAAAAATCTATTTAAGCATAAAAATTCAAAAAGAAAAAATAATATAGCACCTTCAACTGCACCACAGACTAAAACAGTTAAATGTGGTCTATTAAACATTAGGTCTCTCTCTTCTAAGTCCCTGTTGGTAAATGATATAATAATTGATCAACATATTGATTTATTCTGCCTTACAGAAACCTGGTTACAGCAGGATGAATATGTTAGTTTAAATGAGTCAACACCCCCGAGTCACACTAACTGTCAGAACGCTCGTAGCACGGGCCGGGGCGGAGGATTAGCAGCAATCTTCCATTCCAGCTTATTAATTAATCAAAAACCCAGACAGAGCTTTAATTCATTTGAAAGCTTGACTCTTAGTCTTGTCCATCCAAATTGGAAGTCCCAAAAAACAGTTTTATTTGTTATTATCTATCGTCCACCTGGTCGTTACTGTGAGTTTCTCTGTGAATTTTCAGACCTTTTGTCTGACTTAGTGCTTAGCTCAGATAAGATAATTATAGTGGGCGATTTTAACATCCACACAGATGCTGAGAATGACAGCCTCAACACTGCATTTAATCTATTATTAGACTCTATTGGCTTTGCTCAAAAAGTAAATGAGTCCACCCACCACTTTAATCATATCTTAGATCTTGTTCTGACTTATGGTATGGAAATAGAAGACTTAAAAGTATTCCCTGAAAACTCCCTTCTGTCTGATCATTCTTAATAACATTTACATTTACTCTGATGGACTACCCAGCAGTGGGGAATAAGTTTCATTACACTAGAAGTCTTTCAGAAAGCGCTGTAACTAGGTTTAAGGATATGATTCCTTCTTTATGTTCTCTAATGCCATATACCAACACAGTGCAGAGTAGCTACCTAAACTCTGTAAGGGAGATAGAGTATCTCGTCAATAGTTTTACATCCTCATTGAAGACAACTTTGGATGCTGTAGCTCCTCTGAAAAAGAGAGCTTTAAATCAGAAGTGCCTGACTCCGTGGTATAACTCACAAACTCGTAGCTTAAAGCAGATAACCCGTAAGTTGGAGAGGAAATGGCGTCTCACTAATTTAGAAGATCTTCACTTAGCCTGGAAAAAGAGTCTGTTGCTCTATAAAAAAGCCCTCCATAAAGCTAGGACATCTTTCTACTCATCACTAATTGAAGAAAATAAGAACAACCCCAGGTTTCTTTTCAGCACTGTAGCCAGGCTGACAAAGAGTCGGAGCTCTATTCAATCAATCAATCAATCAATTTTTTTTATATAGCGCCAAATCACAACAAACAGTTGCCCCAAGGCGCTTTATATTGTAAGGCAAGGCCATACAATAATTATGTAAAACCCCAACGGTCAAAACGACCCCCTGTGAGCAAGCACTTGGCTACAGTGGGAAGGAAAAACTCCCTTTTAACAGGAAGAAACCTCCAGCAGAACCAGGCTCAGGGAGGGGCAGTCTTCTGCTGGGACTGGTTGGGGCTGAGGGAGAGAACCAAGAAAAAGACATGCTGTGGAGGGGAGCAGAGATCAATCACTAATGATTAAATGCAGAGTGGTGCATACAGAGCAAAAAGAGAAAGAAACAGTGCATCATGGGAACCCCCCAGCAGTCTACGTCTATAGCAGCATAACTAAGGGATGGTTCAGGGTCACCTGATCCAGCCCTAACTATAAGCTTTAGCAAAAAGGAAAGTTTTAAGCCTAATCTTAAAAGTAGAGAGGGTGTCTGTCTCCCTGATCTGAATTGGGAGCTGGTTCCACAGGAGAGGAGCCTGAAAGCTGAAGGCTCTGCCTCCCATTCTACTCTTACAAACCCTAGGAACTACAAGTAAGCCTGCAGTCTGAGAGCGAAGCGCTCTATTGGGGTGATATGGTACTACGAGGTCCCTAAGATAAGACGGGACCTGATATTCAAAACCTTATAAGTAAGAAGAAGAATTTTAAATTCTATTCTAGAATTAACAGGAAGCCAATGAAGAGAGGCCAATATGGGTGAGATATGCTCTCTCCTTCTAGTCCCCGTCAGTACTCTAGCTGCAGCATTTTGAATTAACTGAAGGCTTTTTAGGGAACTTTTAGGACAACCTGATAATAATGAATTACAATAGTCAGCCTAGAGGAAATAAATGCATGAATTAGTTTTTCAGCATCACTCTGAGACAAGACCTTTCTGATTTTAGAGATATTGCGTAAATGCAAAAAAGCAGTCCTACATATTTGTTTAATATGCGCTTTGAATGACATATCCTGATCAAAAATGACTCCAAGATTTCTCACAGTATTACTAGAGGTCAGGGTAATGCCATCCAGAGTAAGGATCTGGTTAGACACCATGTTTCTAAGATTTGTGGGGCCAAGTACAATAACTTCAGTTTTATCTGAGTTTAAAAGCAGGAAATTAGAGGTCATCCATGTCTTTATGTCTGTAAGACAATCCTGCAGTTTAGCTAATTGGTGTGTGTCCTCTGGCTTCATGGATAGATAAAGCTGGGTATCATCTGCGTAACAATGAAAATTTAAGCAATACCGTCTAATATACTGCCTAAGGGAAGCATGTATAAAGTAAATAAAATTGGTCCTAGCACAGAACCTTGTGGAACTCCATAATTAACTTTAGTCTGTGAAGAAGATTCCCCATTTACATGAACAAATTGTAATCTATTAGACAAATATGATTCAAACCACCGCAGCGCAGTGCCTTTAATACCTATGGCATGCTCTAATCTCTGTAATAAAATGTTATGGTCAACAGTATCAAAAGCAGCACTGAGGTCTAACAGAACAAGCACAGAGATGAGTCCACTGTCCGAGGCCATAAGAAGATCATTTGTAACCTTCACTAATGCCGTTTCCTGTACTATGATGAATTCTAAAACCTGACTGAAACTCTTCAAATAGACCATTCCTCTGCAGATGATCAGTTAGCTGTTTACAACTACCCTTTCAAGAATTTTTGAGAGAAAAGGAAGGTTGGAGATTGGCCTATAATTAGCTAAGATAGCTGGGTCAAGTGATGGCTTTTTAAGTAATGGTTTAATTACTGCCACCTTAAAAGCCTGTGGTACATAGCCAACTAACAAAGATAGATTGATCATATTTAAGATCGAAGCATTAAATAATGGTAGGGCTTCCTTGAGCAGCCTGGTAGGAATGGGGTCTAATAACATGTTGATGGTTTGGATGAAGTAACTAATGAGAATAACTCAGACAGAACAATCGGAGAGAAAGAGTCTAACCAATACCGGCATCACTGAAAGCAGCCAAAGATAACGATACGTCTTTGGGATGGTTATGAGTAATTTTTTCTCTAATAGTTAAAATTTTGTTAGCAAAGAAAGTCATGAAGTCATTACTAGTTAAAGTTAATGGAATACTCAGCTCAATAGAGCTCTGACTCTTTGTCAGCCTGGCTACAGTGCTGAAAAGAAACCTGGGGTTGTTCTTATTTTCTTCAATTAGTGATGAGTAGAAAGATGTCCTAGCTTTACGGAGGGCTTTTTTATAGAGCAACAGACTCTTTTTCCAGGCTAAGTGAAGATCTTCTAAATTAGTGAGACGCCATTTCCTCTCCAACTTACGGGTTATCTGCTTTAAGCTACGAGTTTGTGAGTTATACCACGGAGTCAGACACTTCTGATTTAAAGCTCTCTTTTTCAGAGGAGCTACAGCATCCAAAGTTGTCTTCAATGAGGATGTAAAACTATTGACGAGATACTCTATCTCCCTTACAGAGTTTAGGTAGCTACTCTGCACTGTGTTGGTATATGGCATTAGAGAACATAAAGAAGGAATCATATCCTTAAACCTAGTTACAGCGCTTTCTGAAAGACTTCTAGTGTAATGAAACTTATTCCCCACTGCTGGGTAGTCCATCAGAGTAAATGTAAATGTTATTAAGAAATGATCAGACAGAAGGGAGTTTTCAGGGAATACTGTTAAGGTCTTCTATTTCCATACCATAAGTCAGAACAAGATCTAAGATATGATTAAAGTGGTGGGTGGACTCATTTACTTTTTGAGCAAAGCCAATAGAGTCTAATAATAGATTAAATGCAGTGTTGAGGCTGTCATTCTCAGCATCTGTGTGGATGTTAAATCGCCCACTATAATTATCTTATCTGAGCTAAGCACTAAGTCAGACAAAAGGTCTGAAAATTCACAGAGAAACTCACAGTAACGACCAGGTGGACGATAGATAATAACAAATAAAACTGGTTTTTGGGACTTCCAATTTGGATGGACAAGACTAAGAGACAAGCTTTCAAATGAATTAAAGCTCTGTCTGGGTTTTGGATTAATTAATAAGCTGGAATGGAAGATTGCTGCTAATCCTCCACCCCGGCCCGTGCTACGAGCATTCTGACAGTTAGTGTGACTCGGGGTGTTGACTCATTTAAACTAACATATTCATCCTGCTGTAACCAGGTTTCTGTTAGGCAGAATAAATCAATATGTTGATCAATTATTATATCATTTACCAACAGGGACTTAGAAGAGAGAGACCTAATGTTAATAGACCACATTTAACTGTTTTAGTCTGTGGTGCAGTTGAAGGTGCTATATTATTTTTTCTTTTGAATTTTTATGCTTAAATAGATTTTTGCTGGTTATTGGTAGTCTGGGAGCAGGCACCGTCTCTACGGGGATGGGGTAATGAGGGGATGGCAGGGGAGAGAAGCTGCAGAGAGTGTGTAAGACTACAACTCTGCTTCCTGGTCCCAACCCTGGATAGTCACGGTTTGGAGGATTTAAGAAAATTGGCCAGATTTCTAGAAATGAGAGCTGCTCCATCCAAAGTGGGATGGATGCCGTCTCTCCTAACAAGACCAGGTTTTCCCCAGAAGCTTTGCCAATTATCTATGAAGCCCACCTCATTTTTTTGGACACCACTCAGACAGCCAGCAATTCAAGGAGAACATGCGGCTAAACATGTCACTCCCGGTCCGATTGGGGAGGGGCCCAGAGAAAACTACAAAGTCCGACATTGTTTTGAAGAGTTTCAGTCAGGTTTTAGAATTCATCATAGTACAGAAACAGCATTAGTGAAGGTTACAAATGATCTTCTTATGGCCTCGGACAGTGGACTCATCTCTGTGCTTGTTCTGTTAGACCTCAGTGCTGCTTTTGATACTGTTGACCATAAAATTTTATTACAGAGATTACAGCATGCCATAGGTATTAAAGGCACTGCGCTGCGGTGGTTTGAATCATATTTGTCTAATAGATTACAGTTTGTTCATGTAAATGGGGAATCTTCTTCACAGACTAAGGTTAATTATGGAGTTCCACAAGGTTCTGTGCTAGGACCAATTTTATTCACTTTATACATGCTTCCCTTAGGCAGTATTATTAGACGGTATTGCTTAAATTTTCATTGTTACGTAGATGATACCCAGCTTTATCTATCCATGAAGCCAGAGGACACACACCAATTAGCTAAACTGCAGGATTGTCTTACAGACATAAAGACATGGATGACCTCTAATTTCCTGCTTTTAAACTCAGATAAAACTGAAGTTATTGTACTTGGCCCCACAAATCTTAGAAACATGGTGTCTAACCAGATCCTTACTCTGGATGGCATTACCCTGACCTCTAGTAATACTGTGAGAAATCTTGGAGTCATTTTTGATCAGGATATGTCATTCAAAGCGCATATTAAACAAATATGTAGGACTGCTTTTTTACATTTACGCAATATCTCTAAAATCAGAAAGGTCTTGTCTCAGAGTGATGCTGAAAAACTAATTCATGCATTTATTTCCTCTAGGCTGGACTATTGTAATTCATTATTATCAGGTTGTCCTAAAAGTTCCCTAAAAGCCTTCAGTTGGTTCAGAATGCTGCAGCTAGAGTACTGACGGGGACTAGCAGGAGAGAGCATATCTCACCCGTGTTGGCCTCCCTTCATTGGCTTCCTGTTAATGCTAGAATAGAATTTAAAATTCTTCTTCTTACTTATAAGGTTTTGAATAATCAGGTCCCATCTTATCTTAGGGACCTCGTAGTACCATATTACCCCATTAGAGCGCTTCGCTCTCAGACTGCGGGCTTACTTGTAGTTCCTAGGGTTTGTAAGAGTAGAATGGGAGGCAGAGCCTTCAGCTTTCAGGCTCCTCTCCTGTGGAACCAGCTCCCAATTCAGATCAGGGAGACAGATACCCTCTCTACTTTTAAGATTAGGCTTAAAACTTTCCTTTTCGCTAAGGCTTATAGTTAGGGCTGGATCGGGTGACCCTGGACCATCCCTTGGTTATGTTGCTTTAGACGTAGACTGTGTTTCATAATTATTGTATGGCCTTGCCTTGCAATGTGGAGCGCCTTGGGGCAACTGTTTGTTGTGATTTGGCGCTATACAAGAAAAAAGTTGATTGATTGATTGATTTCTGTTTTCTGTTGTTCTTTAATATCAGATTTTGCTTTCATTTTATTATGTAGTCTGCTTGTTGATTTTGTCACCCAGTTTTCTTTTTGTATTCTTCAGTCATTTGTCAGTTCCAGTTTAGTTTTGTCTTTGTGTTTACGTTCTTATTTTTTCCCTGATCAGTTCTCATATTCTTGCCCGGTTCAGTGTTATATTGTATTCTGCCTTCTGTTTAGCCTGGTTCATAGTTCCCTGTTTCACTCCTCACCCTGCACCTGCCATTATGTCTTCATCCCTCTTGCACCTCTGTTTGTATTGTCACGTCATTTCACCAGCTCGGTGCCCTCCTCCCAGTCTGCTTTGTGTTTTCATTTACTCCCGCTCCTGCTCACGTGTCTTTATCTATTACATCACTCCACTTTGTGCACTCCATTCCTCACTATCTTGCCCCATCCATACTCTTTGTCCACCAGCCACGCCCCTTTCTAGATCCTTCTCCTCACATGCACCTGCTTATTTAAGCTCCTCCCAGCCACCACACATTTGTCATTGCTCTTTGCACACATTCCAGCCTTCTTGTATTCAGTCCTGATTTGTCTGCCGTGTACCAGTGTCTTGCTCTGTGTTTCTCAGAATCAGAAAAGTTTTTATTGCCATATGAGTGAACAAGTTCTCAACATTAGGAAATTGCTGTGGTACTCTGTGCTAACATAAACGACAAAATTCTGTGCAAAAAAAAGAGCAGTAAAACAAAAAATAATCTATAATAAAAACTTTACAGTATAACAATGTTACAAAATGTACAGAATCTATATGAGCTGAGATAATATAGAGGGAGACAGACACCCTCTCTACTTTTAAGATTAGGCTTAAAACTTTCCTTTTTGCTAAAGCTTATAGTTAGGGCTGGATCAGGTGACCCTGAACCATCCCTTAGTTATGCTGCTATAGACGTAGACTGCTGGGGGTTCCCATGATGCACTGTTTCTTTCTCTTTTTGCTCTGTATGCACCACTCTGCATTTAATCATTAGTGATTGATCTCTGCTCCCCTCCACAGCATGTCTTTTTCCTGGTTCTCTCCCTCAGCCCCAACCAGTCCCAGCAGAAGACTGCCCCTCCCTGAGCCTGGTTCTGCTGGAGGTTTCTTCCTGTTAAAAGGGAGTTTTTCCTTCCCACTGTAGCCAAGTGCTTGCTCACAGGGGGTCGTTTTGACCGTTGGGGTTTTACATAATTATTGTATGGCCTTGCCTTACAATATAAAGCGCCTTGGGGCAACTGTTTGTTGTGATTTGGCGCTATATAAAAAAAATTGATTGATTGATTGATTGAAATATATAACATATATATATACATACGAGGTCTGTTAAAAAAGTATCCGACCTTTTTATTTTTTTCAAAAACCTGATGGATTTGAATCACGTGTGCTTGCATGAGCAAACCTTGAACCTTCGTGCACATGCGTGATTTTTTTCACGCCTGTCGGTTGCGTCATTTGCTGCTAAGCAGCCTTTGTGTGAGGATGGGTGGAGTCTCTTGACAGATTTTCTTTGCAAGGAAAATGGCAGAATGACTGGAGCAGCGCGACTGCATCAAATTTTGCCAGAAACTGGGCGACAGCCAGGTGGAAACTATTTGGATTATTCAGACGGCTTTCGGTGACGATCCTCTGGGCATCACACAGATTAAGGAGCGGTACAACCGATTTAAAGACGTCTGCACAACGGTGGAGAGCGAGCCACGCTCCGGGCGGCCATCAACATGCTGAAATGACCAGATCATTTCCAAAGTGTACGCTGTGGTGATGTGGGACTGTCGTGTGACTGTCCAAGAAATTGTGGAAGAGGTGGACATCAGCACTTTTTCGGTACATTCCACTGTGACAGAAGATTTTGCCATGAAAAGAGCTGCGGCGAAATTCATGCCGATGGCTTTGGCACAAAGCTAATGGCGGAACAAAAGCGCCACTGTGTTGAAGTCTCACAGGACATGCTGTGACATGTCCACCTCTTCCACCATTCGGAAGATTCAGCCGGCTTTCAGTGGCTTTTCAGTCGTGTGACTATCTGAGAAATTGTGGTGAACAGGTGAGATAACACAGCAATCTAACAGTTCACTGAAGGTACAGGACATTCCACAGGATGACGTTGGAGCGTTAAAGCACAAAAATATATTATCAGTTGTTGCCATAAAGACAAAACTGCTGACTTTTGCCATATAATCGAGCCAACAAAACCCTTTTATTTGTGAGGATCTGACACTGGAGAGTAACGATGATATTAGAGGCATAAAATGTTCTTCAAAGATAAAACGAACTCCACAGCCACTGTCAACAGAAACGTCACTAGAGTTCAAACGCCTCCAGACTAAATTTTGACTCACCATTAAAAATGTGTGGGGATGGGTTCAAATTTTATTTTATTTTTTCATTCATGCATTCATTTTCTACCACTTATCCAGTTCTGGGTCACAGTGGCTGCAGACCAAGCAGCTCAACCCACACTTCCCTATCCTACGAAAGTCCTGCGGGAAAATATAATGCCTCCAGCATTTCCTGTATTTCTCTGGAGAGACAACCAGGGGACATCCTCATCAGATGCCCGAAACAACTCCATCCAGTAGATACCGGATGGAGGAGTCTCATTTCTGCCACTCACAAAGTATTCACAGCAGTTCACTTTATCTACATTTTGTCATGTTACAGCCTTATTACAAGTAGGGGTGGTGGCCAAGTGGTTAATGTGCTTGGTTTCAGTTCAGAAGGTTCCGGGTTCAAATCCCACTCCTGCCACATTTCTCCATGTAATGTGGAGTTGCATCAGGAAGGGCATCCGGCGTAAAACCTGTGCCAATTCAACATGCAGATCCACCTTGGATTTGCTGTGTCGACCCCGAGTGCAAACAAGGGAGCAGCCGAAGGGACTTTACTTTTACAGCCTTATTACAAAATGAATGAAATTTTTAAAATTAATAAAATTCATTTTCCCCCTCAAAATTCTACTCACAACATCCCATAATAACAACATGAAAAAGCTTTTTGAATTTTTTACAAATTTATTAAAATAGCAAACTAAGAAATCACTTCTACATAAGTATTCACACCCTTTGCTCAATACTTTGTTGATGCACCTTTTGGCAGCATTTACAGCCTCAGGTCTTCTTGAATATGATGCCACAAGCTTGGTGCACCTATCTTTGGCCAGTTTGGTCTATTCCTCTTTGCAGCACCTCTCAAGCTCCATCAGGTTGCACAGACATTTTCAGATCTCTCCAGAGATGTTCAATCAGATTCAGGTCTGGGCTCTGGATGGGCCACTGAAGGACATTCACAGAGCTGTCCTGAAGACACTCCTTTGATATCTTGGCTGTGTGTTTAGGGTCGTTGTCCTACTGAATATCACGGTTGTCAGACGAGGAAGGCAGGAGACAAATGCAGGACTCACTGGAACAGTTCTGGTTCAGAGAGGCTTTTACTGAGGTGCTTAGCAAGGTTCGGTACACAAGCAGACAGTCCAAGAAGAGCAACCAAAACCGAAACATCAGGCAGAGGCGTAGACAAAAATACAGGCAAGCAGTCAAAACACCAAGAGACAGCTTAACAAAACGTGGTACTGAGCTTGAAGCACTGGCACAGGGCACAATGATCAGGCAACACCCGGTGCAACTAGTGGCGTCTAAATACTCCCGGAACAAGTGTAGAAAGGCCCAGAACAGGGCGTGACCCACTCACCGAGCACCGCCCCCACCAAGCACAGTGAAGGCAGACAAGAGACATACAGACCCAAAAAACCCAAACACAAACCACCCAGCCACAAAAGGGAACAAACAAAAACCCCAACATTAACATGATACATGACAGGACCCCCCGCTCAACGGCCGGCACCTGACGGCCCGGGGAACCCAGGATGCCGAGCATGGAAGTCCGCGATCAGTCCAGGATCCAAAACGAAACGAGAAGGAATCCATGAGCGTTCTTCAGGTCCATAACCTTCCCAGTCCACCAAGTACTGCACACACCCCCCACGCCGCCGGGACCCCACAAGGCGGCGCACAGTAAAAACCGGGCCCCGGCCACAAACCGGGCGGGAGGTGGGGGAACGGCCGGAGGGCACAAGACACAGGACCGAGCAGGCTTGACCTGGCTGACGTGGAAGGTGGGATGTATCCTCATAGTCCGGGGCAGACGAAGGCGGACAGAGACCGGAGTGATCACCCTCGTGATGGGAAACGGCCCCACGAACCGAGGAGCAAGTTTCCGTGGCAGACCAAGGAGGGAAAGGTGCCGGGTGGAGAGCCAAACCCGCTGTCCCGGGGAGTAATGTGGTTCTAGGGTCCTTTTCCTGTCAGCAGCAGCTTTGTAGATCGCTGAAGAGCGCAGTAACGTTCGTCGGGCCCGCTCCCAGATTAGACGACAATGGCGGATTAAGGAAAGGGCTGAAGGCACCTGGGTGGTTAAGACTGTAGGAGAGAACAAAGAAGGTTGATACCCATGCGACACGTGCATTGGGGAGTAACCAGAGGAGGCAGATGGTAAACTATTGTGAGCGAGCTCTACCCATACTAATTGTGACGACCAGGAAGCGGGGTGCTGGGAGGCGAGGATACGTAACCCCTTTTCCAATTCCTGATTGACCCTCTCAGCCTGCCCATTCGCCTGAGGGTGATACCTGGAGGTGAGACTCGAGGTGACTCCCAGGAGTCGACAAAACTCACCCCAGAAGTGTGAAACAAACTGTGGTCCATGATCGGACACGATATCCTGCGGGAAACCGTGTAATCTAAACACATGGTGCAACAGGGCCACTGCGGTTTCCTTAGCTGATGGGAGTTTCGGTAGCGGAATGAAATGGGCCATCTTGGACAGACGGTCCACCACTGACAGAATAACAGTATGCCCCTTGGATGGCGGCAACCCGGTAACGAAATCCACCGAGATATGTGACCATGGTCGGGTGGGGACGGGTAATGGGTGGAGCTTGCCGGACGGTGAGCGGTTGGTTGACTTGTGCATAGCGCAGACAATGCACGCCCCCACATAAGCTGTGACGTCGGGAAGTAACCGAGGCCACCAAAATCTTCCCTGGATGATCGTGGCTGTCTTCCCAATTCCGGGATGAAACGAAAAACGGCTGTTATGAGCCCACCTTATCACCTCCCCCCTAAGAGCATATGGGACGTACAGTCTCCCCGGAGGGCAGTCCCACGGCACAGGGTCACCGCGCGTAGCAGACCGGACCTTGGTTTCTATGTCCCAGGTGAGAACTGACAGGAAGCAGGACCTGTGCAAGACCGGACCTGGGTCCGCCGGTACAGCCACAGGTTCGCCCCGACGGGAGAGCGCGTCGGGTTTACCGTTCTTTGTACCCGGTCGATAGGATAACACAAAGTTGAAACGGCTAAAAAAGATGGACCATCTAGCCTGTCTGGCATTGAGTCGTTTCGCAGAACGGAGATACTCTAGATTTTTATGGTCGGTCCATACCAAAAACGGTAATTGTGCCCCTTCCAACCAGCGTCGCCACTCTTCCAGGGCCACCTTAACCCCCAGCAGTTCGCGGTCTCCGATGTGGTAATTTACGCTCTGCTGGCGTCAGTTTTCGGGACAAAAACGCACAGGGATGTAATTTCTGGTCTGAGGGTTGGATCTGGGATAAGACGGCCCCGATCCCTACGTCGGAGGCGTCAACTTCGACAACAAACTGTAAAGCGGGGTTGGGGAGGAGCAACACTGGGGCCGTGGTAAACCGTCTTTTCAGGCTTCGAAAAGCTTCCTCGCAATCCAGCGTCCAGGAAAAGGGCCGGTGTACGGACGTGCTGTTATGCAGAGGCGCGGCCACCGAGCTGAAATTACGGATGAACTTTCGATAAAAGTTGGCAAAACCAAGAAACCGCTGGACTTCCTTGCGGTTCCTTGGTACAGGCCAATCACGCACTGCGGCTATCTTGGCTGGGTCCATCTGGATAGACCTAGGCGATATGATGAATCCCAGAAAGGTCACTGAGGACCTATGGAAGTCACACTTTTCTGCCTTTACGTACAACTGATTGCGTAAAAGGGTCTCAAGCACGGTACGGACATGACGGACATGCGTTTCCGCATCCGGGGAGAAGATCAGGATATCGTCGAGGTACACAAACACAAATTTTCCCAGACATTCCCGTAGTACATCATTAATCAGGTTTTGAAAGACTGCGGGTGCATTGGTTAAACCAAAAGGCATGACTAGATATTCATAATGACCAGTGGGGGTGTTAAAAGTGGTCTTCCATTCATCACCCTGTCTGATTTGCACTAAATGATAGACATTACGGAGATCGAGTTTGGTGAAGAGTTTGGCGCCCTCTAGCAGGTCGAACGCAGAGGCAATTAGGGGCAGAGGATAACGGTTCTTTACTGTGACGTCACTAAGCCCGCGATAGTCGATGCAGGGACGGAGTGATTTATCCTTCTTTTCAACAAAAAAGAACCCCGCCCCCGCAGGAGACGACGATGGGCGGATCAACCCGGCATCCAAAGAGTCCCGGATGTAGTCGTTCATAGCGACACGTTCAGGACCAGTCAGAGAAAACAGTTCAATGGCACAGTCGTATGCACGATGTGGTGGCAGCGACTTTGCCTTGACCTTGCTGAATACATCGGCAATATCGTGGTACTCCGCGGGCACACCCGCCAACTCAGGATTAGGGACCTTGCCGTCCCTGATGGTCATAGGAAAACAGCGCCCGGTACATGCGGAACCCCAGGAAGTGATCTGCCCGTCGGACCAGTTTACGTATGGACAATGTTTACGTAACCAGGGATGCCCCAAAATGGCGGAGTGAGTCATTTCATCGAAGATATGAAAACTGATTGTTTCGGAATGAGTACCGGCTGTGATTAATTGAACGGTCTTTGCGCGGTGGGTGATGTGACCCAATACGTGACCGTCCACGGCATGTATACCCAATGGTCGTGAAAGACGGTGAAGTTTGAGGTGCAAAGACCTAGCGAGGGAGGAGTGCATCAAATTAGCATCTGAACCGGAGTCCACAAAAATCGGAACAGAACATGACGTATGCTTGGATATTAACTTGGCAGTGACCATGTTACGGGGAGAGACGGAAAGAATGGAATGTTGACTCACCCGGCGTACCCGTTGTGACCGCACGGGGGCACCCCTGGCTTGGCACTCCGTGACCACATGCCCCGCCTGGCCACAATAGAAGCACAGGCCCTGATCTTTCCGCCGCTGCCGCTCCTCGATGGTCAATCGGGTTCGTCCCAGCTGCATCGGTTCATCAGCGGCAGCCGGGAGCGAGCTGGAGGAGGACGCCGAGGGCCCGACGTGGAGAGCGGACTCAGCGTGCTGGGACGAGGCTTGCATGTCCCGCCGGGGCCGATCCGCCAGCCGGCGATCGATGCGGATGGCTAACGCGATTAGCTCGTCGAGTCGCTCCGGGAGGTCGATGGCGATCAGCTGGTCCTGGATCTGCAGAGACAGGCCCTGAAGGAACACGTCATGGAGTGCAGCCGGGTTCCATTCGCTCTTAGCCGCGAGGATGCGGAAGTCGATGGCGTAGTCGGCAACTCTTCTGTTACCCTGCCGGAGGCGCATCAGGGACCGGGCTGCCTCACGGCCCGGTGACGTATGCTGGAACACCTGGCGGAGAGCGGTCTGGAACGCCTGGAGAGTACTACACGCCGGGGACTGTCTGCTCCACTCTGCCGAGGCCCACGCCGCGGCTCGGCCAGTGAGGTGAGTAATAATGAAGGCGATCTTCGCCCGGTCGGACGGAAACATGGCTGACATCAACTCAAAGTGCAGGTCACATTGTGTTAAGAACGGTATGATGTCTCCGGATTCACCAGAGAAATGTTCAGGTCGAGATAGCTGATTGCAGACATCAGGAGCAGCAGTGGGTACCGGCGGGGCCACACTCAGTCCCATCGGTGGCTGGTTGGTGGTTGCCGAGGCAGACGGTGTCTGTGGGGACAGAGAGGTTACGAGCTGGTTGATCTGAGAGCTGATAGAGGACATGAAGGCGTCCTGTCTTGTGGCCAGATCGGCTATATTGGTGCTTAAAGCAGTGATGCGGTCTTCTTGTTGGGCCAGCTGGCGGCTGTGGAAGCGAACGGCCTGCTGGAATGGATCCGAGTCCGCTGTCTCCATTGTTGGCCTGATCGTTCTATCACGGTTGTCAGACGAGGAAGGCAGGAGACAAATGCAGGACTCACTGGAACAGTTCTGGTTCAGAGAGGCTTTTACTGAGGTGCTTAGCAAGGTTCGGTACACAAGCAGACAGTCCAAGAAGAGCAACCAAAACCGAAACATCAGGCAGAGGCGTAGACAAAAATACAGGCAGGCAGTCAAAACACCAAGAGACAGCTTAACAAAACGTGGTACTGAGCTTGAAGCACTGGCACAGGGCACAACGATCAGGCAACACCCGGTGCAACTAGTGGCGTCTAAATACTCCCGGAACAAGTGTAGAAAGACCCAGAACAGGGCGTGACCCACTCACCGAGCACCGCCCCCACCAAGCACAGTGAAGGCAGACAAGAGACATGCAGACCCAAAAAACCCAAACACAAACCACCCAGCCACAAAAGGGAAAAAACAAAAACCCCAACATTAACATGATACATGACACTGAAAGGTGAACTGTCGCCCCAGTCTGAGGTCAAGAGCGCTCTGGAGCAGGTTTTCATCCAGGATGTCTCTGTACATTGCTGCATTCATCTTTCCCTCAATCCTGACTAGTCTCCCAGTTCCTGTTGCTGAAAAACATCCCCACAGCATGATGCTGCCACCACCATGCTTCACTGTAGGGATGGTGTCTGGTTTCCTCCAAACATGATGCCTGACTCTTTTCATCCTTTGACCAACCCAAAAATGAGTTAAGGGGTGAAGTTATTTCATTGAGCACTTTTAAGTCCAGACTGAGATGACTTCTTTAAATTGCAACTGCTTTTCATAATCATATGTAATTTTAATTGTGTCATTTTAATTCTAATTGTTGTCTCAATGGAACTTTCCTTGTTAAATATAAATAAATATAAAAAATGTCATTTAGACCAGCATGAAGTGGGGGGGGGGGGGATTTCAGGGTAATATTGGACACTCAGTGCTTTATTTGAACTTTTCTTTTTCTGAGGCCAAACGGTTGAAAAAGATCTGTAGAAAAACAAACATTTGGTGATGAGTTTTTTATTTATTTATTTTGGGTTTTCTGAAATTAACACAGGGTCCAAATTGTAGAGAGGTGAAGAAGAGAGTGCAGGCAGGGTGGAGTGGGTGGACAGGAGTGATTTGTGACCGAAGAATATCAGCAAGAGTGAAGGGGAAAGTTTACAAAACAGTAGTGAGACCAGCTATGTTGTATGGTTTAGAGACAGTGGCACTAACAAAAAGACAGGAGGCAGAGCTGGAGGTGGCAGAGCTGAAGATGTTGAGATTCTCTTTGGGAGTGACAAGAATGGACAAGATTAGGAATGAACATATCAGAGGGACAGCTCAGGTGGGACGGTTTGGAGACAAAGTCAGAGAGGTGAGATTGAGATGGTTTGGACATGTGCAGAGGAGGGACCCAGGGTATATAGGGAGAAGGATACTGAGGATGGAGCCACCAGGCAGGAGGAGAAGAGGGAGACCAAAGAGGAGGTTCATGGATGTGCTGAGGGAGGACATGCAGGTGGTTGGTGTGACAGAGGAAGATACAGAGGACAGGGTGAGATGGAAACGATTGATCTGCTGTGGCGACCCCTAACGGGAACAGACGAAAGACAAAGAAGAAGATTCACTTACTCATGCTGGATATGTTTTATTTTTTTTATATGGTCATGTGATACACCCACTCATTGGTAAATATGATCATTTCATAGAAAATGCATTTGTATTTTTTTTTTCTTTTTAAGCCTTTTGTATTTTTAAGCACTCCCTCCCTGTTGAATAGCACCAGCCTGAGAAAAAGAGAAACACTGGATATACTGTTTCTTACTTGTTGAATTCTGCTGAAATGTGAGAAACTCATAAACGTCACAGCTGTGCCTGCAGATTTTCAGACTGATCAGCTCAAGATGGGCAAGGGTGAGACGGGGTGGGTTGACGACGTCTGTTTGCTCACTAAAACACACAAACTCAAAGGAAATGTTTGCAAAATGATGCTCCCGTGTACAGTCTTAAGAAATTGGCCTGATTGATTCAAATGGAATTTACATTTCTAAAATAAAATGTCATATTTATTGCTGATTGGTCCATATGGGGGCGTTTGGAGAACATTTGGTGAAATCATCCTGCATGGTCACGTTCCAAATGTCTGGATCGCGATGCTTTGACATTTGGAGATACAAAAGGTCCAAAGGAACACGTAAGTGTTAATCAGTGTCACTGAATCGATCTCAATCCATCCAAACACGTTAAAGTCTCGCCCTATCAGCCACATCATGTGTTTCCATCATGTGAGGTTCTAATTATTTTATGAGGACATCTGTCGGTTTCACTCTCATGTGGCTGTGTCACTGACAAAACCTTAATTATTAAATTATTCCCTCACACATTTATGAGCACAAGATAGTCAATTAATATACTTTTACTTCATCATGATTGGCTTTTTATATTATTATTAATGTAAAAAAAATGCTGTATGATACTTAACAGAAATGGGTTAAAGCACTTTAATGTTTACGGCCCCTTCACACATAGTACGAATATGTACAACTCAGAGAAACTCACAGCGGAACAGCTCGTATGAGCAAACCCAGAAAACATCAAGCCGAAAGGGCAGGCATGCACGATGCCGCTACGATGGTTCGTTCGTGCACAAGGGAACACAGTGCAAACAGCTGTGCAATGTGTAACCACATCGTGCAGCTGCTGTGAAGAAAAATGAATAAAATTTAAAAAATACATGCTGCAACAGTTTTGTGCATGCAGAAACACAGTGCGAGTTGCTGTGAAGAAAAATAAATAAAATTTAAAAAATACATGCTGCAACAGTTTTGTGCATGCAGAAACACAGTGCGAGTTGCTGTGAAGAAAAATAAATAAAATTTAAAAAATACATGCTGCAACAGTTTTGTGCATGCAGAAACAGTGCGAGTTGCTGTGAAGAAAAATAAATAAAATTTAAAAAAATACATGTTGCAACAGTTTCACACATGCACGAACCATCGCTGCTGTGAAAATAGAAAAATAAAAAATACATGCCACCCACGGGATTCAAACCTGCACTTTCCAAAAGCTCCAATTGCCAGTCAGAAACTTTACCACTGAGCTACCATTGCTGTCCTGTCAAAGGTGCGGGAAAATGATATCAAGGAGGACATGGATGTATTTAAAAAGAAAAAAAACACACCATATAAAAACACCGTATTTTATTGAATCCCTCTTATCTATCAATCAACTTTTTTCTTGTATAGCGCCAAATCACAACAAACAGTTGCCCCAAGGCGCTCCACATTGCAAGGCAAGGCCATACAATAATTATGAAACACAGTCTACGTCTAAAGCAACATAACCAAGGGATGGTCCAGGGTCACCCGATCCAGCCCTAACTATAAGCCTTAGCGAAAAGGAAAGTTTTAAGCCTAATCTTAAAAGTAGAGAGGGTATCTGTCTCCCTGATCTGAATTGGGAGCTGGTTCCACAGGAGAGGAGCCTGAAAGCTGAAGGCTCTGCCTCCCATTCTACTCTTACAAACCCTAGGAACTACAAGTAAGCCCGCAGTCTGAGAGCGAAGCGCTCTAATGGGGTAATATGGTACTATGAGGTCCCTAAGATAAGATGGGACCTGATTATTCAAAACCTTATAAGTAAGAAGAAGAATTTTAAATTCTATTCTAGCATTAACAGGAAGCCAATGAAGGGAGGCCAACACGGGTGAGATATGCTCTCTCCTGCTAGTCCCCGTCAGTACTCTAGCTGCAGCATTCTGAACCAACTGAAGGCTTTTTAGGGAACTTTTAGGACAACCTGATAATAATGAATTACAATAGTCCAGCCTAGAGGAAACAAATGCATGAATTAGTTTTTCAGCATCACTCTGAGACAAGACCTTTCTGATTTTAGAGATATTGCGTAAATGCAAAAAGGCAGTCCTACATATTTGTTTAATATGCGCTTTGAATGACATATCCTGATCAAAAATAACTCCAAGATTTCTCACAGTATTACTAGAGATCAGGGAAATGCCATCCAGAGTAACGATCTGGTTAGACACCATGCTTCTAAGATTTGTGGGGCCAAGTACAATAACTTCGGTTTTATCTGAGTTTAAAAGCAGGAAATTAGAGGTCATCCATGTCTTTATGTCTGTAAGACAATCCTGCAGTTTAGCTAATTGGTGCGTATCCTCTGGCTTCATGGATAGATAAAGCTGGGTATCATCTGCGTAACAATGAAAATTTAAGCAATACCGTCTAATAATACTGCCCATGGAAGCATGTATAAAGTGAATAAAATTGGTCCTAGCACAGAACCTTGTGGAACTCCATAATTAACTTTAGTCTGTGAAGAAGATTCCCCATTTACATGAACAAACTGTAATCTATTAGACAAATATGATTCAAACCACCGCAGCGCAATGCCTTTAATACCTATGACAAGCGGGCAATACAAGTATGATTTGTCTGTTCCTCTGTAGATGACCATGGGTCATCTACAGAGGAACAGAATGGTCATGAATGATGAAGCAGTGTGCTCTTATCATGTCCACATCTACTGGCGGTGTGTCCAGCTGGCCCCGCGTGCATGGCTGGCCCGACGTGTGTCTTGTGTACGGCGCTCCACAGGACACACCGTGTCATGTGGAACAGAGCTTATGTGGTGACATTCAGATCGCCTGCTGTGTGTTATGATCTGATGGTCCGTTTTACCTGGGGTAGCCTGTCAGTGTGCGCAGTGTGTGCACGCTCACTGCAGCCCATTGCAACAGCGATATATGTTTTTATGTATGCCCACGTGATGACAGCAAGCAGACACACATGCGTCACAGTGGACAATTGTTAGTTCATGTCTGTCCAAACACGGTACGTGTTCTCCAGCTGTGACGTCCAGAACCACAGATCTTCACAGCCACTCCTATGGGCGGACACACCCCCTGTCAGTTCAGCGTGCACACCCGCGTGTCACTGTGTCTGTTTGCATAGCCACACTCGTGGGGGCACTTAGACAAATTCACATCCAGCTCGACAGTGATCGTCTGCTGACTGTTGTCGTGCTAATAGTGCGAGTGGCCACACATTTTCTAAGTGTCAAGCGAGCGGTGTTAGATGTTCGTGCGTGTCACCTGGAATTTGGCCAACACCTGCCACGAGAGGGTTCGATGGGCTCTCACAGCGCACACTCTGTCTTTCAACCGCTGGTGTCTGCAAATAATTGTAGCAACAGGTGTACAAGGCGTTAGAGGCAGCTACGATTTTACACATATGGAATATGATCCTTGCTTCATGCGCAATTTGACCAAATTTGAACTATGTGTGAAGGGGCCCTTAGGGATGTCTGCTACGATACTGATACTGGAAAAATTTAGTTTCAGTCAGTATTGATATAGATACTGATACCAATACCAATTCAGTAAAGTTTCCCTGTCTTAAAACAACTACTATATCAATCAATCAACTTTTTTTTTATATAGCGCCAAATCACAACAAATAGTTGCCCCAAGGCGCTTTATATTGTAAGGCAAGGCCATACAATAATTATGAAAAACCCCAACGGTCAAAACGACCCCCTGTGAGCAAGCACTTGGCTACAGTGGGAAGGAAAAACTCCCTTTTAACAGGAAGAAACCTCCAGCAGAACCAGGCTCAGGGAGGGGCAGTCTTCTGCTGAGACTGGTTGGGGCTGAGGGAAAGAACCAGGAAAAAGACATGCTGTGGAAGGGGGCAGAGATCGATCACTAATGATTAAATGCGGAGTGGTGCATACAGAGCAAAAAGAGAAAGAAACAGTGCATCATGGGAACCCCCCCACAGTCTACGTCTAAAGCAGCATAACCAAGGGATAGTCCAGGGTCACCTGATCCAGCCCTAACTATAAGCCTTAGCGAAAAGGAAAGTTTTAAGCCTAATCTTAAAAGTAGAGAGGGTATCTGTCTCCCTGATCTGAATTGGGAGCTGGTTCCACAGGAGAGGAGCCTGAAAGCTGAAGGCTCTGCCTCCCATTCTACTCTTACAAACCCTAGGAACTACAAGTAAGCCTGCAGTCTGAGAGCGAAGCGCTCTAATGGGGTAATATGGTACTACGAGGTCCCTAAGATAAGATGGGACCTGATTATTCAAAACCTTATAAGTAAGAAGAAGAATTTTAAATTCTATTCTAGAATTAACAGGAAGCCAATGAAGAGAGGCCAACACGGGTGAGATATGCTCTCTCCTGCTAGTCCCCGTCAGTACTCTAGCTGCAGCATTTTGAATTAACTGAAGGCTTTTTAGGGAACTTTTAGGACAACCTGATAATAATGAATTACAATAGTCCAGCCTAGAGGAAATAAATGCATGAATTAGTTTTTCAGCATCACTCTGAGACAGGACCTTTCTGATTTTAGAGATATTGCGTAAATGCAAAAAGGCAGTCCTACATATTTGTTTAATATGCGCTTTGAATGACATCCTGATCAAAAATGACTCCAAGATTTCTCACAGTATTACTAGAGGTCAGGGAAATGCCATCCAGAGTAAAGATCTGGTTAGAGACCATGCTTCTAAGATTTGTGGGGCCAAGTACAATAACTTCAGTTTTATCTGAGTTTAAAAGCAGGAAATTAGAGGTCATCCATGTCTTTATGTCTGTAAGACAATCCTGCAGTTTAGCTAATTGGTGTGTGTCCTCTGGTTTCATGGATAGATAAAGCTGGGTATCATCTGCGTAACAATGAAAATTTAAGCAATACCGTCTAATAATACTGCCTAAGGGAAGCATGTATAAAGTGAATAAAATTGGTCCTAGCACAGAACCTTGTGGAACTCCATGATTAACTTTAGTCCGTGAAGAAGATTCCCCATTTACATGAACAAACTGTAATCTATTAGACAAATATGATTCAAACCACCGCAGCGCAGTGCCCTTAATACCTATGACATGCTCTAATCTCTGTAATAAAATTTTATGGTCAACAGTATCAAAAGCAGCACTGAGGTCCAACAGAACAAGCACAGAGATAAGTCCACTGTCCGAAGCCATAAGAAGATCATTTGTAACCTTCACTAATGCTGTTTCTGTACTATGATGAATTCTAAAACCTGACTGAACCTCTTCAAATAGACCATTCCTCTGCAGGTGATCAGTTAGCTGTTTTACAACTACCCTCTCAAGAATCTTTGAGAGAAAAGGAAGGTTGGAGATTGGCCTATAATTAGCTAAGATAGCTGGGTCAAGTAATGGCTTTTTAAGTAATGGTTTAATTACTGCCACCTTAAAAGCCTGTGGTACATAGCCAACTAACAAAGATAAGTTGATCATATTTAAGATTGAAGCATTAAATAATGGTAGGACTTCCTTGAGCAGCCTGGCAGGAATGGGGTCTAATAAACATGTTGATGGTTTGGATGAAGTAACTAATGAAAATAACTCAGACAGAACAATCGGAGAGAAAGAGTCTAACCAAATACCGGCATCACTGAAAGCAGCCAAAGATAACGATACATCTTTGGGATGATTATGAGTAATTTTTTCTCTAATAGTCAAAATTTTGTTAGCAAAGAAAGTCATGAAGTCATTACTAGTTAAAGTTAATGGAATACTCAGCTCAATAGAGCTCTGACTCTTTGTCAGCCTGGCTACAGTGCTGAAAGAAACCTGGGGTTGTTCTTATTTTCTTCAATTAGTGATGAGTAGAAAGATGTCCTAGCTTTACGGAGGGCTTTTTTATAGAGCAACAAACTCTTTTTCCAGGCTAAGTGAAGATCTTCTAAATTAGTGAGACGCCATTTCCTCTCAAACTTACGGGTTATCTGCTTTAAGCTACGAGTTTGTGAGTTATACCACGGAGTCAGACACTTCTGATTTAAAGCTCTCTTTTTCAGAGGAGCTACAGCATCCAAAGTTGTCTTCAATGAGGATGTAAAACTATTGACGAGATACTCTAACTCCCTTACAGAGTTTAGGTAGCTACTCTGCACTGTGTTGGTATATGACATTAGAGAACATAAAGAAGGAATCATATCCTTAAACCTAGTTACAGCGCTTTCTGAAAGACTTCTAGTGTAATGAAACTTATTCCCCACTGCTGGGTAGTCCATCAGGGTAAATGTAAATGTTATTAAAAAATGATCAGACAGAAGGGAGTTTTCAGGGAATACTGTTAAGTCTTCTATTTCCATACCATAAGTCAAAACAAGATCTAAGATATGATTAAAGTGGTGGGTGGACTAATTTACTTTTTGAGCAAAGCCAATAGAGTCTAATAATAGATTAAATGCAGTGTTGAGGCTGTCATTCTCAGCATCTGTGTGGATGTTAAAATCGCCCACTATAAGTATCTTATCTGAGCTAAGCACTAAGTCAGACAAAAGGTCTGAAAATTCACAGAGAAACTCACAGTAACGACCAGGTGGACGATAGATAATAACAAATAAATCTGGTTTTTGGGACTTCCAATTTGGATGGAAAAAACTAAGAGACAAGCTTTCAAATGAATTAAAGCTCTGTCTAGGTTTTTGATTAATTAATAAGCTGGAATGGAAGATTGCTGCTAATCCTCCTCCTCGGCCCGTGCTACGAGCATTCTGACAGTTAGTGTGACTCGGGGGTGTTGACTCATTTAAACTAACATATTCATCCTGCTGTAACCAGGTTTCTGTTAGGCAGAATAAATCTATACGTTGATCAATTATTATATCATTTACCAACAGGGACTTAGAAGAGAGAGACCTAATGTTTAATAGACCACATTTAACTGTTTTAGTCTGTGGTGCAGTTGAAGGTGCTATATTATTTTTTCTTTTTGAATTTTTTTGCTTAAATAGATTTTTGCTGGTTATTGGTGGTCTGGGAGCAGGCACCGTCTCTACGGGGATGGGGTAATGAGGGGATGGCAGGGGGAGAGAAGCTCCAGAGAGGTGTGTAAAACTACAACTCTGCTTCCTGGTCCCAACCCTGGATAGTCACGGTTTGGAGGATCCAAGAAAATTGGCCAGATTTCTAGAAATGAGAGCTGCTCCCTCTAAAGTGGGATGGATGCCGTCTCTCCTAACAAGACCAGGTTTTCCCCAGAAGCTTTGCCAATTATCAATGAAGCCCACCTCATTTTTTGGACACCACTCAGACAGCCAGCAATTCAAGGAGAACATGCGGCTAAACATGTCACTCCCGGTCCGATTGGGGAGGGGCCCAGAGAAAACAACAGAGTCCGACATTGTTTTTGCAAAGTTACACACCGATTTAATGTTAATTTTAGTGACCTCCGATTGGCGTAACCGAGTGTCATTACTGCTGACGTGAATTACAATCTTACCAAATTTACGCTTAGCCTTAGCCAGCAATTTCAAATTTCCTTCAATGTCGCCTGCTCTGGCCCCCGGAAGACAATTGACAATGGTTGCTGGTGTCGCTAACTTCACATTTCTCAAAACAGAGTCGCCAATAACCAGAGTTTGATCCTCGGCGAGTGTATCGTCGAGTGGGGAAAAACGTAAACAAAAAGTAATTTGTTACTATATTAATAAATGCATTTGTGTTGATGTACTTTGCTAAGCTAACAAAATTAAAATTGTGAAAGAAATGTTCTACTTCACGAAAGGAAAACACAGATAGCCCACAGCATATAGAACAAAAGATAGAACATTTGGATTCACTGGATTTTTTATTTATTGTTTGTTCGTTTGTGTGTTATTTATTACTTCTGCCAAAGACATAATAAATCATCAGAGTTTCTTTATTTGTCTGTCTGTCTTTTAGCAAGATTACATGAAAACTACTGCATGTATTTTGACAAGATTTTCACCACAGATAGATATTAGGCCAAGGAAGACTCTGGATTCTGGATCAATTTTTACATCATAGAGACTTTGAAGGATTACATCAAAACTACTTCACAGATTCTCACCAAATTTGCACCACAGATAGATATTAGGGTATGGAAGACTCCATTAAATTTTGGAGGTGATCCGGATCCAGGTTGGCAGATGTCAGAAATCTCTGATTGCTCTTGTTTAATTTTAACTCCACTGATGCAGTGCAAAGAGGAAGAATTACAAAAACTGTCTCAATGTCCATCTGCTTATGGACTCCACAGTATTGTTGTAATGTGAGGTGTATGATACAAATGTAAAATCCACAGAAAGAGCCTGGAAAGAATTTGTCTGTCAGCACTGTACAAGGTCATCCACGCTGTAAACTCACCACCACTGGATGGATTGAACTTGGACCCCTCAGATTCTGTCAGGAGAATTCAGGGTTTGTTGGCTCTGCTGCAGCCAGCAGTCAACAAGGCCACATGAACCATTTCTTTCTATAAATTGTAGGTGGGCTGAAGCATTTTCCCTTCCTTTTTTTTCACTTTCATGAGGAAAACAGTGTTCACACCTTCCTATTATTAGATCACATCCTGACTCTCAGCCTTGTTGGCCCTAAAGCAAGCAGCACTTCTTCCTCACTTGAATCGGGCTGGAATGTAATTACCGCTGCTGCTAACGCATAAGAAACTAGAAGGGCACTTGGAGAATTTTGCCGCGGGTTAAACAGTCCTTGAATTCTGATTGGGGATATACGTATAAGTATGCATATATATATATATATGTATATGTCATTCTTGTGTGTTTGCAGCCGTACTTACTATATTACTACAGTTTCATTAAACAATTGTGCAAGAATATATGAGGTAACAGATCCAGATGTGGGTCAAGCTGGAGGATGTTCTACCACAGTCCTCTGTTTATCTGCGCTGTAGGTGGAGGTGTTTCACCATATAGAACACAGCGGGAAAATCAGATGAACGCATTCCTCCACTAAGGGTTAGACAACCCAGCGCAGGAAGGTTTGTGGATAGCGTGGAATCTACGAGCACTGCAGGCATGAATTAATTTGAAACTCTATTGTTAAGTTGACAATCGATGCATTAATTATGTATAAATAACTCACTTTATTTATTTCATCCATCACTACTGTACATAAGGATGAAACAAAGTCCACACATTGCACTCAGATTGGTCTTCAAAACACAAAACGGCCATGTTGAATAGAAGACATCACATTTCAGAAATAGTGGGAGGCTATAAAGATGTTATGATGAAGCTATGCTGTTATGAAATAATGTCATTCATATGTTTATTGGAAACTGGTATAAAATCAATGATGTTTAAGACATAGCAACTGATGAAAACAACATCTCATTCAAGGAATCCTGAACTCTCTGAACTAAGTGACAAATATGCCTCAAAATGCTACGCAATGTTGACAAAAGCAAAATCTGGTTTTGGATCCACCTTTTCAGATCTGATGGGAGAAAAAGCCTCCTGGCTGAAAATATAACCTCTTTGGAGGAGGGAATAATAATCCGAAATCTACATGCATCTGCCTCAAAGATCTAACTAGCATATTAAGCTTTTTGTACTACTTTGAAAGGTCCTGCAACTTATACTCCAGTGTGACATATATTAAAAAAAAAAAGAAAATCACATGTTTTCTATTAATAATAATAATTATAATGACAATTTACATAGGATTTACCCAAGAGTCAAAGCACTAAACAAAATAACCTCTAATAATAAACAAATAAATGATAATAACAAAACATACACTACAACAATGCACAAAAATACCATTTTAAAGATCTGGTAAAATATAAAAAGGTGTGATTTATAATCCAGTGTGAAACACCCTGGAAATGAATTTAATTTAATGTTTGAATTGAATTGAATTTGAATTTATCAGACATCCGTGCAACAAAATTTCACTCATATACAGCAACAAAACTCATAAACAAAGTAGTCAAAGAAAAAAAGACAGAAAGAAAAAAAAAACAGTGTAGACGGTGCCTAAAGGCGCAGGCAGAAGCAAAGATTATCAACGCCTGCACCGCTCCAAGAAGTCAAATCAAAGCAGACATATGTGCCTGTTCATAAACATTCATTTCTAAATAAAATCTGAATAACAGCAGCTCATAATTACAATTAAAAGAAAACAAATATTTCCCAAACAGCTCCCAATACAATCTGGTTACCACCTACATATTTCAGTAGAAAAGGTATAAAAAAGGTAAAAAGTATAACACCTTCATACAACACAACTCAACCACTTTCATCTAATACATATTTGGAGAACACAATTTCTTTGTATAAATATTTGAACCGGCTGATATCTGGACATCGCTTGAGTTTCTCAGGTAGATTATTCCATTTTTTAGGACCACAAATGGAGACACAGAAGCATTTCCTGGTCGTCCGAGCGCCAGCAATTTTAAAATGATGCAAACGCCTTAAATCATACATTCCTTCTCTTGCAGAAGATACATTGACCCAAATCCGACCTCTTCGCCGAAGTTTGGTAAAATCCATTCATGTGTTCCTGAGTTATCAGGCCAACAGATATGTTGACTTGAAAACGTACTGATCTCAGTATATGAAAGAACAAATCAAAGTAAGTCAGAATTCACATCCAGATCTTGATCAACACCATAATCATGAGTTCTTCCACTTCATAGCATTGCTTATTCATCCAACTTTAATAGTGATTGCTAATAAGAGAAACAAAAATACTAAAATGTTCATCTCACTTTAAAAAAAAAGGGTCCAAAATCCTCCAGTTCATACGTTTGATCATTCTACCAAGTTTCATTGTAAGTGACTGAAATGTTTTTGAGAACTTGATTAAAATTTTGAAATGTGGCAGGTCACTAAAAGAAAGAAAATAAATAATCCATAATCCTCATACAGATCGTAATCAGCACCAAGACTCAATGAGTTCTTCCACTTTGTGAGAGTGATCAACCCCCTCCAGGTCTTATTGTGAGACCTGGAGGACATTATGAGGAACTGATCAAAATGTCAAAAAAAAAAGGTAGAAAAAAGAAAGTATGCAAACAGAGTGGCACTGGTGATCAGATTACCTCCACAACAGAGGAAACATTATCACTTGAACTAATTTGGGTATTGGCTCCAAACGGCCATTGGAAAACATGCAGTATCAGTTTTAACGACAGAATGTTCTGGTTTTCTGCTGCCCATCACAGCTGGGGAATGGCTGATGGATGATTGGAGGGATGGTGGGGGTTAAGCGTGGAGCTTTCCACCTCTCGCCCTCCTCTGCTGTCATGTGTTGCCTCACAGCAGGCCAGAGGTTGTTGGAGTTTTGCTCACTTGTAATCCGTCTCTCCGTCTGGCTGCCGGCTCTCGGGTCACCTGTCACTCAAACTGACGTGAATCAGCGTTGATGCCAGCAGATTTAAGCTATTTCTCTCAGTCTGTAAACAGAGCCCGGGTCCACGGGCCGCCAGCAAAATAACATAACACACAAAAAAAGACACCTCTTGTAAACACACCCACAACAACAACAAAAATTCCACTGTTAAGTGACCCGTGACAGTATGAATGCGGTTAGATGTGTTTTTGTGACATACCATCAATTAAACGTGGAATGACAATCATGTTGTGTTAATGTGATGTGACGTGCTGATGCAACTCAAATTTTCCAGGTCCAAATTAGGACACACTTTCCGATGGAGAGAGAAAAACAGAGAGAGAGAACAGCATTCTAACACTAGAGACGTCATCAGTCTGACCAACACCGCCATGTTTAGGCGTAGAAGTCACGTAAGTATTTGTATTTAATTTGCAAAGTGTATCTGAAGATTATAAAACACTGTCGTTGGACTGATTCTGAGGAAAGTTTCAGTGACTTCAGGGAAAGACCACAGGCTGGGATACTTTCAGTGTCATGTAAGGTTGTTGACGTGACAATGATCATCTCTTGATCAAGTCCCAGGTGGGATATCTACATCCAGGGTTGATCTACAGACACCTGTGCATTGGTTAACGCAGGAATGTTGTTGTACACTGGTGAACACAAAGTCCTTGACAGATCCTAAGCCTGGTCCGATGTGTTCACCCCCAAAATGTGAATCAGCTGCAAAATGTGAATTAACCACAAACCGTTAATTCCAAAACGTGAATACTGAAAAAATATCTCACAAAACGTGAACGCAGGTCTCACAAAATGTAACTATATGTATACAGTGAGGAAAATAAGTATATGAACACCCTGCGATTTTGCAAGTTCTCCCACTTAGAAATCATGGAGGGGTCTGAAATTTTCATCTTAGGTGCACGTCCACTGTGAGAGACATAATCTAAAAAAATTTTTAAAAAAAATCCAGTAAATCACATTGTGTGATTTTTAAATAATTAATTTGCATTTTATTGCATTAAATAAGTATTTGACCCCCTAGAAAAACAGAGCTTAACAACTGGTACAGAAACATTTGTCTGTCATTCCAGAGGTCCGACGTTTCCTGTAGTTTTTCACCAAGTTTTCACACACTGCACCAGGGATTTTGGTCCACTCCTCCATACAGATCTTCTCTAGATCTTTCAGGTTTGGAGTTTCAGCTCCCTCCAAAGATTTTCTATTGAGTTCAGGTCTGCAGACTGGCCAGGCCACTCCAGGACCTTGAAATGCTTCTTACGGAGCCCCTCCTTAGTTGCCCTGGCTGTGTGTTTGGGGTCATTGTCATGCTGGAAGACCCAGCCATGACCCATCTTCAATGCTCTTACTGAGGGAAGGAGATAGTTTGCTATAATCTCGCAATACATGACCCCATCCATCCTCCCTTCAATACTGTGCAGTCGTCCTGTCCCCTTTTCAGAAGAGCACCCCCAGAGTATGATGTTTCCGCCCCCATGCTTCACAGTTGGGATGGTTTTCTTGGGGTTGTTCTCATCCTCTAAACATGGTAAGTGGAGTTGATTCCAAAAAGCTCTATTCTGGTCTCATCTGACCACATGACCTTCTCCCATGCCTCCTCTGGATCATCCAGATGGTCACTGGTGAACTTCAAATGGGCCTGGACATGTGCTGGCTTGAGCAGGGGGACCTTGCTGCCCTGCAGGATTTTAAACCATGACAGCATCATGTGTTACTAATGTAATCTTTGTGACTGTGGTCCCAGCTCTCTTCAGGTCACTGACCAGGTCCTCCTGTGTAGTTCTGAGCTTTCTCAGAATCATCCTTACCCCACAAAGTGAGATCTTGCATGGAATCCCAGACCGAGGGAGATTGACAGTCAACTTGTGTTTCTTCCACTTTCTAATAAATAATCATAACAGTTGTTGTCTTCTACCAAGCTGCTTGCCTGTTGTCCTGTAGTCCAAATTAACAGGTCTGTGTGAGACAGAATTCTTGCTGGTTGGTAGGTGTTCAAATACTTATTTAATGCGATAAAATGCAAATTAATTATTTAAAAATCATACAATGTGATTTTCTGGATTTTTTATTTATTTTTTTTTTTTTTAGATTCTGTCTCTCACAGTTGAAGTGTACCTACGATAAAAATTACAGATCTCTCCATTCTTTGTAGGTGAAAAAACCTGCAAAGCTGACCGGGGTTCAAATACTTATTTTCCCCACTGTATATATATTCAGTTTAAGTAGTTTATGGATTTCAGTTTATAGATCAATTACTGCAGGAAACCCTGATCGCAAACCCTATCACCGCAAAAATGATTTTATGTGGCGGGGCAGGGATCACTACAGCTGGTGAGGTCCTGACCCCTGCCAATTATTTATTTATTCATTTATTTATTTATTTATTTATGTTGCGGTGATAGGGTTTGCAGTGCAGATTTCCTGCAGTAAATGATCCGTAAATGGAAATCTGTAAATTACTTAAACTGAAAAAAATATATTATGAATGATATTCACATTTTGTGAGAGCTGTGTTCATGTTTTGGGAAATATTTCTTCAATATTGTAGCGACCCTGCAGATATGTTCAGGTTGAAAATGTTATGAGATGTTCTGGGTTACTGACTGTAAATGCATTGTGTGTGTGGGGTAAAAGACAGGTATGTGATTGGACCAGATGGGGAGGGGCGGGCTAGACAGCAGGAGTATAATGTGTTGGTGTGTATGTGCAGATTTGGCCTCCGTGAGTGTGGAGCTGTGTAGTAGCCGCTCGTGCAGAGAAACCTGTATTGGCGTGGTTGCGGCCGACAGTAACCATTAAGTTTCCATAAAGAGACGGTTGTTCACATCTATCTCGTCCTTCCTTTCGTCACGTTCAGTTGGACACGACAATATTCATGTTTTGCAATTAACGGTTTGTGGATAATTTATGATTTGGAGCTGATTCATGTTTTGAGGGTTAACAGATGGCTGGAAAATCGCTACTGATCCGGGTCTGAGGACCTGCTGCAGCCTTCATCTGCCTTCAGAGATGTTGGGTTTCAAGCCGTCACCTCCTCCACCTGATCTGCCGTTGAGGACTTCTTGTTTCACCAGAGCCCCGTTAGCCGTCATATGTTCAGGGTTCCTGTTGGGCTTCATGGCTGGGAAGATCTTTCAATGTGCTCGCTATCCCAACCAAAGACGTCTGAATCTTTAAACTCATTCCTTTGAGAAAGGAAAGTGTCTCTTTGGGCAGACACAGGACACACAAGGTCCCCACATTATTTCACCCCAACAGACAATCCCCTATTTGATGTGTTACCCAGGAGTCACAACCCAGACAAGGGTTGGATTTTACCCAAAGGGTGATTGACTAATCTGAAAATAATAAAACAAACTTCAAATTAATCAAAAAGTAACCTGTAGATTAAATAATTACAAAACATAGTTATTAGCTACAGCATCAACGGAGACGTGGCGTTGCTGTATTTTGATGTTCTATCGTGCAGTCTCTCTATCACGTTCAATCACAGCTCTGTGACAGTGTGACAGGACATTCATGGAAGGAGCATTAATTAACTGTGTATCTGCTGTCTGTTGTGAAGTTACAAGAAGCAGAACATTCAAGATGAAAGACACTTTATTGCAACATGATGTACATGAATCAGGATCAGCTGTCGCCACTTACATCTCTGGCTTAATTGATTTCCAAGTCTCGTGGTCACTGTATGGTTTGTACACAAACTATATGTTATCAGCATGTTTCAAATTTGTCTTTTCTCCAAACTTGTGTGTGTGAACGAATGCCACCAATAAAAAAGCTGTAACAGTCCATTACGTTTATGGGAAAACAAGAGCAATCTGAGATTTCTGAAGTCCACCAAGGGTTGACGAGGACTCAAAATAAAAGCTATGTGATAAATCGTTACCTGGACTTTACCTGGATCCGGATTCCACAACACAATGCAGTGATTGCATACTGATCCAGAACGGTCCGACTGATTTTAAATTTCACCGTTATTTAACCAGGTTAGTCCCACTGAGATCTCTTTTACAAGGGAGACCTGGACAGTTATAAAGTTTCCAGTTCACCTAACCTGCATGTCTTTGGATGTAGGAGGAAACCGGAGCACCTGGAGGGAACCCACGCAAACACGAGGAGAACATGCAAACTCCACACAGAAAGGCCACAGGTTGGAATCGATCCCATGACCTTCTTTCTGTGAGGCAACAGTGCTAACCACTAAGCCACTGTGCTGCCCAAAAAGATCAACATATGATCCATCCAGAAATTTGGACTTAATCAAGAAAACTGTAAACCATCTGTGGTGCAAATTTGGTGAGAATCCGTGAAGTAATTTTGACTTAATCCTACAAAATCTATGTATAGTGAAATCTTGATCCAGAATCCGAATCCGGATTTGGATTACTTCCAAAATTTAATGGAGTATTCCATGGCCTAATATCTATCTGTGGTGAAAATTTCTTCAAAATCCATGCAGTAGTTCTGACATAATCCTGTTAACAGGAACACAGAGGTTAGGAATAAGAGCAACAGTAGCCAGTAAACTCGTATTGATCAGTATGTCTGGTATTAATATTATGTATTTATATTTATATTTGCAAACTGTTTGCCTTTTTTACTTTCACTTTTGACGCTCTGTGTGCTTCTTACCTGTGTGCTGCTATACAATGCTGCTGGAACCTCAGTTTCTCTGAGGGAGCCTTCCCAAGGCATCAATAATGTTCTATCTAATCTAATCTAATCTAATTTAATTTAATTTAACAGACAAACAAATAAATAAATGCAGATGATTTTACTACATCCTTGGTGGACATAACATCTCCAAAACAGGTATAACACCTGCAAGAATACAAAATTTGCAAAAGCTGATGTATTGATCTGTGGTTAAATAGCGTCATATTTCACAACATGCAACTATTTCATTTTATGTAACGCTGAGTGGTTCCTTGTGATTTGATTGGTGCTTTGTATGTCACATGACATGGATTAATTCATCCCATTTGTGTTGCATTGCATTTAGAGTGCAGCTTGGTTCCATTGCACTCCACACACACACACAAGCACGTGCGCATGTCCTCGTGCATGCATGTGCACGCAGATCGTGCATGCGCATGTACACCCACACATGCGCGCACGCACACACAAAACAAATCCACTGTGCTGTCTGGAGGCTGTTGGCAGGAAGTTGTAAAGAAAAACTGGACTCATTTCTGATGTGATTTTTTTTGCTGCACTGACGACATACACAGTCTTTTTTTGGTAGCACACACACGCACAAGCACCTACCAGGTTGCGTGTGTGTGCTCACGGGCGGGGGGGGGACAACAACTCTCCCGAGACATCATTTGATTGATTTAACTGATGCTGCTAATTCACACACACACACACACACACACACACACACACTGTGCTGTCTGTTAGCAGGAAGAAAGAAGAAAAGCTAGAGTCATTTCTGATGTGATTTTTTTTTTTTTTTTGCTGCACTCAAGACGTACACAGTCGACCGACCTGGTTTCATGTGTGTGTGTGCGTGTGTGGGGGACAACGACACGATGATTTGATTGAGCTAACCGACGCTGCTAAGTCTTGTAACATACACACACACACACACACACAAAATCCACTCCGCTGTAAGCCATCTGGATGCATGAAGACCTGTTCAGATGAAATGCTGACGTGATTTTTGGCTGGACTGAGGAACTACACAAAGTCTTTTTTTTTTTTTTAATGGAAGTCCGAAGTCAGTGCACAGCATCACTGGACTACATGTCACAGTGGAACACCAAAATGTAAGTCAATTTTCTGTTGTTTATAAATTAATAAAATATGAAATGACAAGGATCTATTTTAGCCATTATATAAAACAAATAATGAATGATTTTACATTCTTTCAATGGAACAAATATTTAATTCAGTGAAAGCTGGTACAAACCATTCAACTCAGCTCTGACTTGTTGAATGGTTTGTTCCAGCTTTCACCTCATGAAATATTTGTACCATTGAACTCATAAACATTCATTAATTCTACACTAGTGTGCAATTTTGGTGCTATATGAAATGTGCTATTTCACAGGCGGTGTTGAGCTGAACATGGTGGAGTTTCTTTTGCTGGTGGATGACGATTTGAAGCAACTAATTGACACTGCTAATTCTTCTAACACAAAAAGAACAAATCCACTACACTGTAAGTCATCTGGTGGCATGAAGAGCTGTTAGAATGAAAAGCTGGACAAATTTCTGACAAGATTTTTCGCTGGTGTGAGGAAAGCAGACAGCAGTCTGTACACAAAGTCAATGGACAGCATCACGGACGACTGAGAACAATTTTGAACTCCTATGTTGGACTGATAAGCACCAAACACCAAATTGTAAATCACTTTTCTGTTGATAAATTAATAAAATATCAAATGACAAGGATCTATTTTCACAGTTATATAAAACAAGTAATGAATGCTTTTCCATTCTTTCAATGGAACTAATATGTAATTTGGTGAAACATGCGAATGATTGAACTCATAAACATTCATTATTTGCATAATGTCAAACATGCACTGGATAGTGCAGAAAGCAAATTGATGTAATGATGCAAATAAATGCAACAATGACTGCACTGGCTGCACAGACAGTTGTCAACCGCGGTCAAGATTCAGAAATGCAGTCTTGAAAACGCAGCCAGTGTGCAGACAGGGAAATCAATACAGCATTTTGCTATCTATCTCTATCTTACAAGTTAAAAGAGAAGGATTATGTGTCATAGAATGAGCCCAGGCAGACTTCGGCATAGATCTATCATTGTAGAAAGTCACAGGCCTTTTCCTGTGTAAATCATGTGTCACATGGGCAGCAAGTTCATTCTCCGGCCATGGAATACATTTAGGCCTTGGACACAGACTTCCATTTTTCACTTTTGATTGAGTGCTTCCCTGCAGTCCCGGACCTGTAAGTGGATTATTTTCAAACATGAAGTTTTCATTGTTCATTTTCTTATTGCTGTCCACATCACATCAAATGGCTCATGTGCTAAAAACAAGTGATTGATACATTTTAATTACTCTGCTTCTCTTAGGAGAGCAACCGTCAGAGTCGTTGAGGCTTTAATGTGACAAAAACTTGACAGAAAGTGACAGGAAAGCCAAATGACACACCTGTGGAAAAGTTTTGAAGGTACTGAATGTCTCCCGCCTGAGCAGTCAATCCTGCGGAAGCTTCGGTGCGACTGCCGGAGCCTCATAAAGCAAAAGCTCACACAGAGGCGAGACAGTGAACGATCTGACAACATCGTTTACAGGACCCTCAACCTTGCAGATGTTTCTGAACCATCTCTCTTGTGGTACGTAATGCTGACCGTGCTGGCTGGATAAAGTGAGAAGTAGCCACAAGAAAATATGAACCATCAGGCACTGTCACCCATCCTTTCACCCAAACATAATGTGTGCAGCAGAAGCCGCTGTGAGCGTGACTGGGCAGTGACTGCACGATTTGGCAACACAGATTTCATTTGTGTGCTCGAGCAAAGCGCTTGCCTCCCAGTGAGAAGGTCCCTGGTTTGAGGTGACCTGTCTTGCACCCAATTCTGCTTAGACATCTGGATTTATATCAGAAAGGGCATCTGTGGTTAAAAAAAAAAAAACCTGTGCCAAATCAACTAGTGCAGCGGATAACTGAAAAAAAAAATCTTTCAAATGGTGAAAGATTTGGTTTTGTTTCTGTGCCGAACGTAAGGCCTGAAAGGAGTTTCTGTAGTTGGGACTGTTTACACTGAGACTGCTACCTGCTGCTTTGGACTTGAATTAACAGTCTTTTTCAAGACTTTTTTACCTTTTTACTTTTTTTTTTTTTTTTTTTTTTACTTTTTTACTGTGCTCCAACGCCTAAGGAAGACCTCTAACGGTCGAAACATCGCGACGGAGCACTTTTATCTGCTAACTTTCATCAGCGTTGGCAAGCTAACTAGCTTGCTAACGCTTTCGTTTTTTATTTTTTTATTTTTTTTTATTTTTCTCTTTTGGCGCTGTTGTCGTGCGTTGTCTGTGCTGCTTCATGGCCTGTTTGGTGCCTTGATTGGGGCACTCCTTCTGCTGAATCACCTTTAAATTATTTACACATTATTCACTTTGTGTGTTTTTAGGAATCCGCTAGGTTAGCGTAGCTACTAGCTCTTAGCCGATTTAGCATGGCGGCTTCTCCTGTCTCTCCCGCACTTTTCTGCTCTGGGTGTGAAATGTTTAGTTATTCCTCGGCCTCCTTTAGCAGTAACGGTACTTGTAATAAGTGTAGCTTATTCGTAGCTTTGGAGGCCAGGCTGGGCGAATTGGAGACTCGGCTCCGCACGGTGGAAAATTCTACAGCTAGCCAGGCCCCTGTAGTCGGTGTGGACCAAGGTGGCTTAGCCACCGTTAGTTCCCCCCTGGCAGATCCCGGGCAGTCGGGAAAGCAGGCTGACTGGGTGACTGTGAGGAGGAAGCGTAGCCCTAAACAGAAGCCCCGTGTACACCGCCAACCCGTTCACATTTCTAACCGTTTTTCCCCACTCGACGACACACCCGCCGAGGATCAAACTCTGGTTATTGGCGATCAATTGATTGATTGAATTGATTGATTGATTGACTCTGTTTTGAGAAATGTGAAGTTAGCGACACCAGCAACCATTGTCAATTGTCTTCCGGGGGCCAGAGCAGGCGACATCGAAGGACATTTGAAATTGCTGGCTAAGGCTAAGCGTAAATTTGGTAAGATTGTAATTCACGTCGGCAGTAATGACACTCGGTTACGCCAATCGGAGGTCACTAAAATTAACATTAAATCGGTGTGTAACTTTGCAAAAACAATGTCGGACTCTGTTGTTTTCTCTGGGCCCCTCCCCAATCAGACCGGGAGTGACATGTTTAGCCGCATGTTCTCCTTGAATTGCTGGCTGTCTGAGTGGTGTCCAAAAAATGAGGTGGGCTTCATTGATAATTGGCAAAGCTTCTGGGGAAAACCTGGTCTTGTTAGGAGAGACGGCATCCATCCCACTTTAGATGGAGCAGTTCTCATTTCTAGAAATCTGGCCAATTTTCTTGGATCCTCCAAACTGTGACTGTCCAGCGTTGGGACCAGGAGGCAGAGCTGTGGTCTTATACACCTCTCTGCAGCTTCTCTCCCCCTGCCATCCCCTCATTACCCCATCCCCGTAGAGACGGTGCCTGCTCCCAGACCACCAATAACCAGCAAAAATCTATTTAAGCATAAAAATTCAAAAAGAAAAAATAATATAGCACCTTCAACTGCACCACAGACTAAAACAGTTAAATGTGGTCTATTAAACATTAGGTCTCTCTCTTCTAAGTCCCTGTTGGTAAATGATATAATAATTGATCAACGTATTGATTTATTCTGCCTAACAGAAACCTGGTTACAGCAGGATGAATATGTTAGTTTAAATGAGTCAACACCCCCGAGTCACACTAACTGTCAGAATGCTCGTAGCACGGGCCGTGGCGGAGGATTAGCAGCAATCTTCCATTCCAGCTTATTAATTAATCAAAAACCTAGACAGAGCTTTAATTCATTTGAAAGCTTGTCTCTTAGTCTTGTCCATCCAAATTGGAAGTCCCAAAAACCAGTTTTATTTGTTATTATCTATCGTCCACCTGGTCGTTACTGTGAGTTTCTCTGTGAATTTTCAGACCTTTTGTCTGACTTAGTGCTTAGCTCAGATAAGATAATTATAGTGGGCGATTTTAATATCCACACAGATGCTGAGAATGACAGCCTCAACACTGCATTTAATCTATTATTAGACTCGGCTTTGCTCAAAAAGTAAATGAGTCCACCCACCACTTTAATCATATCTTAGATCTTGTTCTGACTTATGGTATGGAAATAGAAGATTTAACAGTATTCCCTGAAAACTCCCTTCTGTCTGATCATTTTTTAATAACATTTACATTTACCCTGATGGACTACCCTGCAGTGGGGAATAAGTTTCATTACACTAGAAGTCTTTCAGAAAGCGCTGTAACTAGGTTTAAGGATATGATTCCTTCGTTATGTTCTCTAATGTCATATACCAACACAGAGCAGAGTAGCTACCTAAACTCTGTAAGGGAGTTAGAGTATCTTGTCAATAGTTTTACATCCTCTTTGAAGACAACTTTGGATGCTGTAGCTCCTCTGAAAAAGAGAGCTTTAAATCAGAAGTGTCTGACTCCGTGGTATAACTCACAAACTCGTAGCTTAAAGCAGATAACCCGTAAGTTGGAGAGGAAATGGCGTCTCACTAACTTAGAAGATCTTCACTTAGCCTGGAAAAAGAGTTTGTTGCTCTATAAAAAAGCCCTCCGTAAAGCTAGGACATCTTTCTACTCATCACTAATTGAAGAAAATAAGAATAACCTCAGGTTTCTTTTCAGCACTGTAGCTAGGCTGACAAAGAGTCAGAGCTCTATTGAGCTGAGTATTCCATTAACTTTAACTAGTAATGACTTCATGACTTTCTTTGCTAACAAAATTTTGACTATTAGAGAAAAAATTATTCATAACCATCCCAAAGATGTATCGTTATCTTTGGCTGCTTTCAGTGATGCCGGTATTTGGTTAGACTCTTTCTCTCCGGTTGTTCTGTCTGAGTTATTTTCATTGGTTGCTTCGTCCAAACCATCGGCATGTTTATTGGACCCCATTCCTGCCAGGCTGCTCAAGGAAGTCCTACCATTATTTAATGCTTCAATCTTAAATATGATCAATCTATCTTTGTTAGTTGGTTATGTACCACAGGCCTTTAAGGTGGCAGTAATTAAACCATTACTTAAAAAGCCATCACTTGACCCAGCTATCTTAGCTAATTATAGGCCAATTTCCAACCTTCCTTTTCTCTCAAAGATTCTTGAGAGGGTAGTTGTAAAACAGTTAACTGATCACCTGCAGAGGAATGGTCTATTTGAAGAGTTTCAGTCAGGTTTTAGAATTCATCATAGTACAGAAACAGCATTAGTGAAGGTTACAAATGATCTTCTTATGGCTTCGGACAGTGGACTTATCTCTGTGCTTGTTCTGTTGGACCTCAGTGCTGCTTTTGATACTGTTGACCATAAAATTTTATTACAGAGATTAGAGCATGTCATAGGTATTAAAGGCACTGCGCTGCGGTGGTTTGAATCATATTTGTCTAATAGATTACAGTTTGTTCATATAAATGGGGAATCTTCTTCACAGACTAAAGTTAATTATGGAGTTCCACAAGGTTCTGTGCTAGGACCAATTTTATTCACTTTATACATGCTTCCCTTAGGCAGTATTATTAGACGGTATTGCTTAAATTTTCATTGTTACGCAGATGATACCCAGCTTTATCTATCCATGAAGCCAGAGGATACACACCAATTAGCTAAACTGCAGGATTGTCTTACAAACATAAAGACATGGATGACCTCTAATTTCCTGCTTTTAAACTCAGATAAAACTGAAGTTATTGTACTTGGCCCCACAAATCTTAGAAGCATGGTGTCTAACCAGATCGTTACTCTGGATGGCATTTCCCTGATCTCTAGTAATACTGTGAGAAATCTTGGAGTCATTTTTGATCAGGATATGTCATTCAAAGCGCATATTAAACAAATATGTAGGACTGCCTTTTTGCATTTACGCAATATCTCTAAAATCAGAAAGGTCTTGTCTCAGAGTGATGCTGAAAAACTAATTCATGCATTTATTTCCTCTAGGCTGGACTATTGTAATTCATTATTATCAGGTTGTCCTAAAAGTTCCCTAAAAAGCCTTCAGTTGGTTCAGAATGCTGCAGCTAGAGTACTGACGGGGACTAGCAGGAGAGAGCATATCTCACCCGTGTTGGCCTCTCTTCATTGGCTTCCTGTTAATTCTAGAATAGAATTTAAAATTCTTCTTCTTACTTATAAGGTTTTGAATAATCAGGTCCCATCTTATCTTAGGGACCTCGTAGTACCATATTACCCCATTAGAGCGCTTCGCTCTCAGACTGCGGGCTTACTTGTAGTTCCTAGGGTTTGTAAGAGTAGAATGGGAGGCAGAGCCTTCAGCTTTCAGGCTCCTCTCCTGTGGAACCAGCAGAAGACTGCTGACAGAAGACTGCCCCTCCCTGAGCCTGGTTCTGCTGGAGGTTTCTTCCTGTTAAAAGGGAGTTTTTCCTTCCCACTGTTGCCAAGTGCTTGCTCATAGGGGGTCGTTTTGACCGTTGGGGTTTTTCATAATTATTGTATGGCCTTGCCTTACAATATGGAGCGCCTTGGGGCAACTGTTTGTTGTGATTTGGCGCTATAGAAGAAAAAAGTTGATTGATTGAGTTGGTGATGCAAGCACCAAATCTGGCACAAATATACCTTCGACATTTCCCTTTTGAAAAGGCAGGGTGTCCACTTTAATTCCCAATAGGCAGACAAGTAGGGGTCAGTTAAAGAATTACACATGGGTCAAAATTTAAAATCACATTAAAAACTCTACCACATTTGTCTGATCATAAGAATTCCAAAAAGGTATAGTTTGTACTATCTGTGACAGAATTCTATGGCATTATGGGGCAAAAATGTTGACAAAAGTCAATTTTAGTTTGTACAAGTGTAAAAAGTTAAAGTTACTCCAATTTTTATCAAACGTGATGCAAATTATTGGTTGAGCTAATTGGATTAATAAATGGAATAGTTTTGACCGAGCTGAATGTTTGGCATCCACAGTAGAGGTTAAACAATGTCGGCATCCATTGGATTCAATGACATAATATGTATATGTCGCGAACATGAACGAGTGAGCTCATCAGCATCTCACCACGTCATTTAGGTCCTTCAGACTTTATTTTGAGTAAATGCCTCAGGGGAGCATTAGCATGGCAAAAACCTTTCAGACCCCCCACCTTTTTAAGCATTTTTTTATTATTTGCCTCTCACATGCCTGGAAAAGCTCCTCACCATCAAACCATGTCCTTTAGGTCTTTCAGACTTTATTTTGAGTAAATGCCTCAGGGGAGCATTAGCATGGCAAAAACCTTTCAGACCCCCCACCTTTTTAAGCATTTTTTTATTATTTGCCTCTCACATGCCTGGAAAAGCTCCTCACCATCAAACCATGTCCTTTAGGTCTTTCAGACTTTCAGTAAAATGGTTCTTGGGAGCATGAGCATGACTAAAACCTTTCAGCTGCAGGGGGGCTACGCCCGCCCAGACCCCCCACCTTTTTAAGCATTTTCCTTATTTTGCCTTTCACCTTCTGGAGGAGCTCTGCCCCCCATACTCCCCACCCTTTGAAGCATTTTTCTTTTTTTGCTTTTCAGCTGACCCCCCTCGTTACAGCCCTCTTAACCCCCTGCCACATAAGCATTAAGCATTTTTTTTAAATGTAGATGTAAATTAATCTTCAAAGTTCTCAGCTAGTTGACAGTAGGGCTGTACAATATGGACAAATTATCGTATCTCAATATTGTCATATAAATTGTCATGTAAATGTCACTTATATACATTCTGTCCATATTCTTGAGCCGCTTAGGTGGGTAGGGAGAGTTCCCATGGGATAAAAAAGCTTTTCAACCTACCATCCCTGGTTCTCAAGACCAGGCACCTCAGTGGCTCTACTCTCTCTCTTTTTTTTTTTAAAGATATTTTGGTGTACTTTAGTAAACACTAGGAGAGTTCCACCTTAGATTTGGAATGTATAATAGAAGATATACCTTACTGAATTTTCATATCAATATGATATACAATATGACTATGATTTGACACCAAGTGCAGCAACAGTGAAAATTAAACCTTCTTAAACAAAACCGTAATAATATCACACTCATTTTACACTCATCCTAAGGTTAGGATACTGTGCCCTCCAAAAGTATTGGAACACTTGGAATTTCACACATTTTAATTTGTTTATGCCATTTTAAATACAAGAAATACAAAAGATATAAAGAATAAAAAATTCTTAAATGATCTTCCTCAAACTCAAACTGAATGCAAATCTCTAAAACTTGATAAAACCTGTAAATAATAATCAGTTTTATGACCAGTTTTCTTCGAAAGTTTCTTTCACCAAAACATCAAATCTAGTCTTTCATCTCAAATGTCCTTTCTGTTAAATTGTAGCTGAACTTTCAGGTCTTCTTTTTAAGAAAATCCTCCTCTACACCACTTCATCAGGAAGCTGGATTTTATAGTTTTAATTAATTTATATCAAGTTGTAGAGATTTGCTTTCAGTTTGAGTAAAGGAAGATAATTTTTAGAAAAAAAAATGGATTTGAAATGGAATAAACAAATTACAATGTGTGAAATACCAAGTGTTCCAATATTTTTGAGGGCAATTGAGAAAAAGTGAGGAGCAACATCTTACATCTCATATATAGTGCAGCAGATAAGAGAATATTTAGAGGGGAATCCTGCAAATGGTGAAAGGGGAGGTGAGGGTCTAGTGGTTAAGAGCATTTTAGAATTCATTTTAAGATTCTTTTATTTGTTTTTAAATCTTTAAATGGCCTTGCCCCGCCCTACCTCTCTGAGCTGCTTCATCTTTACGCTCCTGCTCGCCACCTCCGGTCAGCTGATCAGCTCCTCCTGGAGGTGCCGAGGTGCGAGCGTATGCTCAGAGGGAACCAAGCTTTTTCTGTTGTGGCTCTAAAGATGTGGAACGATCTACCGCTCCACATCAGGCAGGCCTCTTCACTTTCTGTTTTTAAAACCAATCTTAAAACCCACTTTTATGCACTGGCTTGATTGATTGATTAAGCCATTGGGCTTGAGACCAGAAGATCCTCGGTTCAACTCCCAGCCTGACTGGAAAATCACTAAGGGCCCTTGGGTAAAGTCTTTAATCCTCTATTGCTCCCGGTGTGTAGTGAGCACCTTGTATGGCAGCAGCCTGACATCGGGGTGAATGTGAGGCATAACTGTAAAGTGTTTTGAGCGTCTGATGCAGATGGAAAAGCGCTATATAAATGCAGTCCATTTACCATTTACCATTTACAAGCATCAAATTCAGCACAAATAATCCATAGACATTAACTCTTAAAACAAACTGATTGGCCACTTGAATTTTCAATAGTCAGCCTGGTAGGGGTCAACTGAAGAATTACACAGGGGTCAAAATTAAAAGATGCCCCAATCATATAGAAAACTACCACATTATTTGCCTGATCATAAAGACTCCAAAAAGGTGTAGTTTGGACAATCTGTGACTCAATGTTATGGAGTTATGAGGTAAAAGCAGCAAGAATGGTGACAAAGGTCAGTTTCAGTTTGTACAGAGGTCAAAAGTTAAAGTTGCTCCATTAATTTTGCTCCAGCTGTATTTGCGCTGAATTTGATGCTTGTATCACCAGCTGCTGTCTGTTAGCTTAAACATGTGTATATAACACAACCCGAATTAAAGGAGAAATGCTGCTTTTAACAACCTGGACCTCATTTCTGGCATAAAATATGATCGTTTACTCACCAATATAAGTTTGGTGTAATTAGAAGTCCATAGTTCAAACGACGTGTTCAGCTCAGATCTGACGCAAACATTTTTCTTCTTCTACTAAGGTGGATTAGAACTTTTTGTGGTACACAGCACCAACTACTGGACAGGAGGAACCTAGCAGTCAATGTGACTCAGTGATTTGAAAATGCAGCTCTGTCAACCAGACGTGTGGTGCCGTGACATGTCAATCATCTGTGTCCAATCAGATCTCAGAGGAGTCCAGTGAAACCCTGGCTTCCACTCTAGCTCCACCCATGCCAGGAAGTGTTCAACATTTCCTGTTTCACTGTGACTGAGAATTCAGCACTTCCTGTTTGAGTGTGAGCTTGCCACTGAGTTCCCATGAGATTTCATGGGATCTCATCTGTCAATCCAAGAAGTGTTTGACAATTGCACATTTCCTGTTTTACTGTGGATTTGAATTTTGGCACTTCCTGTTTAGAATGCCCTGTACCATGAGTGAGCTTCGCGCCGCTGTGTGACACTTCGCTCATATAACATATGTTACCTTGTAATATGATAAATAAGCATGACAGATGGTGCAAACTATTCCTTTGTACAACTCTATTTGCTCAACCAATTATTTGCATCACTTTTTTTTACCAAAATTGGAGCAACTTTTTGACCCCTGTACAAACTGAAACGGACCTTTTCACCATTTTTGCTATTTTCTACCCCATAACGCCATAGAATTCAGTCATCGATAGTCCAAACTATACCTTTTATAATCTTTTATAAGACAAATATGGAACACATTTCAATATGATTGGAGCCTTTTTAACTTTTGACCCCTGTGTAATTCTTCATTTGACCCCTACCTGGCTGCCTATTGAAAATTCAAGTGGACACTCTGCTTCTTCAAAAGAGTGACGTCTAAGGAGTATTTGTGCCAAATTTGGTGCTTGCATCACCATTTGAAGTATTCTTCTGTAAATATTTTCTTATCTGCTACCAGACCGAGCACGGTGACTCAGAGCAAAAACAGGAGACGCCCCAAGAAATTAGATGAGATTTATCAAAGTAGATGACATAAAGAAATACAGCTCAGTGGGTGTTTTTAACCTGATGTGAACCTTTGTCACCAACAATAGCTCAGACATTGAGACAATGGGCCTCATGTATCAACGTGCGTACGGCGATATTTGAGCGTATATGGGGTGTACGCCAAAACAGCTGCTCTACTTGGCATTTATCAATGTGGTCGTTGGCGTACGCTGCGCTGAAAATATACACCAGGTCGAGAGGTGGCGTAAATTAGACACCAAAATGATCCAGCACTGGAATCCACATAAAAATGAAAATGATCAACATGATAAACAGTGCCATTATACAAATCAATGCATATGTTACATAAATAACACTTTCTTGATTATACTACATAATAATTAATACAAATCCCGCTTTTGCGGGATTGTTGGTCTCGAGCACGATCCATGGCCACAGCGGTGACCTCAAAGAAAGCGCTGCTCGCCTTTTTCTCCAGAGCCTGGAGCCAGAGCAGCGCTGAGCTTAACTTCATGTGGTGTGATCGTTTTAGACAATGAAATTGATAATTACTTGATAAAAATGACTTGATAAAAACTGTAGTGTTGTCGTTCCCTTCGCCCGTGCTGCAATCAGGTTTTGTCTTCTCCATTCGTTTGTTACAATAAAATAAATAAAGAAATAAAATTTAAAAATAAAGAAATCTGAAAAATTAGGCGTGTCTTATTAATTAAGCGAACAAATATCCACATGTCAAGAATTATTGACGTGAAAAGAGAATACAGTGGTCAATCGCTATAACGCGGTTCACCTTTCACGGCCTCGCAGTTTTGCGGATTGTTTTAGTCCAATTTTGCATGCCTTTTTTTTTTTTACAGTGCATTGTGTTCTGCGTGTCTGTTTATAAGAATCTTCTCGCCCAGAAGAAAAAAGAGCTACTACTCATAACTGTGTTCTACACTCGGAAAAAGACAGCTGCAGCGAGGTGTGAGTGGCCATCATAATTATTTATAGGAAAACGTTCTATTTTTATTTCTCAAACAAATGTTTGGGCCTGAAAACAGTTTGGTCTTATTTTTCTACTAAGGTTTGAACTTTGAGAGTGTTTACACACGAGAGAAAAGTGATTGAGAAAGTGTATAAAGTGGTTTTACAGAGTTTTACAGCCTTAAAACATCTATAATAATTGTAAAAAATAACGCTGACTAGCTACTTCGCGGATTTCGCCTATTGCAGGCTATTTTTAGAACGTAACTCCCGCGATAAACGAGGGACCACTGTAACATTTTTGTGATTATACTACAAAACAGTTAATACGACGGCCACTTTTGATGCTGTATTGGCACGCGTCATGATTGGTAGAGTTCTTTTTCTTTGCCGTCTGCCTGGCTTCCATGTCATAAAATGAGGGTGTATCTGAAGCAGAGTCTGAATATTTATGGGCGTGTTTATTATAATTATGATCGTTTCCACCCGCCGCATTTATCAAGGTCACGTTAGACGTACGTTGGAAATGGGCAGGTGCGCACTGCTTGATACATGTCACGGCAATGTTGGTGTACTTCAAATTTACACCGTAAGTTTACACCACAAGTGCGCAACGTTGATACATGAGGCCCATTGTGTCTTAATGTTAGTGAAATTCATTGGAGGGACATTGTGTGTGCACATAAAGTGTTTTTCAGACTACAGTGACATAATTCCATGATGTGTTGGTGATGACAGAACTTATACGCATTATGACAACTCACTAACTGATTGATACAATGAGGAAAATAATCAAATCAAATCAAATCAAAATCAATTTTATTTATATAGCGCCAAATCACAACAAACAGTTGCCCCAAGGTGCCTTATATTGTAAGGCAAGGCCATACAATAATTACAGAAAAACCCCAACGGTCAAAACGACCCCCTGTGAGAAAGCACTTGGCAACAGTGGGAAGGAAAAACTCCCTTTTAACAGGAAGAAACCTCCAGCAGAACCAGGCTCAGGGAGGGGCAGTCATCTGCTGGGACTGGTTGGGGCTGAGGGAGAGAACCAGGAAAAAGACATGCTGTGGAGGGGAGCAGAGATCAATCACTAATGATTAAATGCAGAGTGGTGCATACAGAGCAAAAAGAGAAAGAAACACTCAGTGCATCATGGGAACCCCCCAGCAGTCTAAGTCTATAGCAGCATAACTAAGGGATGGTTCAGGGTCACCTGATCCAGCCCTAACTATAAGCTTTAGCAAAAAGGAAAGTTTTAAGCCTAATCTTAAAAGTAGAGAGGGTGTCTGTCTCCCTGATCCGAATTGGGAGCTGGTTCCACAGGAGAGGAGCCTGAAAGCTGAAGGCTCTGCCTCCCATTCTACTCTTACAAACCCTAGGAACTACAAGTAAGCCTGCAGTCTGAGAGCGAAGCGCTCTATTGGGGTGATATGGTACTATGAGGTCCCTAAGATAAGATGGGACCTGATTATTCAAAACCTTATAAGTAAGAAGAAGAATTTTAAATTATATTCTAGAATTAACAGGAAGCCAATGAAGAGAGGCCAATATGGGTGAGATATGCTCTCTCCTTCTAGTCCCTGTCAGTACTCTAGCTGCAGCATTTTGAATTAACTGAAGGCTTTTCAGGGAATGTTTAGGACAACCTGATAATAATGAATTACAGTAGTCCAGCCTAGAGGAAATAAATGCATGAATTAGTTTTTCAGCATCACTCTGAGACAAGACCTTTCTAATTTTAGAGATATTGCGCAAATGCAAAAAAGCAGTCCTACATATTTGTATAATATGCGCTTTGAATGACATATCCTGATCAAAAATGACTCCAAGATTTCTCACAGTATTACTAGAGGTCAGGGTAATGCCATCCAGAGTAAGGATCTGGTTAGACACCATGTTTCTAAGATTTGTGGGGCCAAGTACAATAACTTCAGTTTTATCTGAGTTTAAAAGCAGGAAATTAGAGGTCATCCATGTCTTTATGTCTGTAAGACAATCCTGCAGTTTAGCTAATTGGTGTGTGTCCTCTGGCTTCATGGGTAGATAAAGCTGGGTATCATCTGCTTCAGAGTGATGCTGAAAAACTAATTCATGCATTTATTTCCTCTAGGCTGGACTATTGTAATTCATTATTATCAGGTTGTCCTAAAAGTTCCCTAAAAAGCCTTCAGTTGGTTCAGAATGCTGCAGCTAGAGTACTGACGGGGACTAGCAGGAGAGAGCATATCTCACCCGTGTTGGCCTCTCTTCATTGGCTTCCTGTTAATTCTAGAATAGAATTTAAAATTCTTCTTCTTACTTATAAGGTTTTGAATAATCAGGTCCCATCTTATCTTAGGGACCTCGTAGTACCATATTACCCCATTAGAGCGCTTCGCTCTCAGACTGCGGGCTTACTTGTGGTTCCTAGGGTTTGTAAGAGTAGAATGGGAGGCAGAGCCTTCAGCTTTCAGGCTCCTCTCCTGTGGAACCAGCTCCCAATTCAGATCAGGGAGACAGACACCCTCTCTACTTTTAAGATTAGGCTTAAAACTTTCCTTTTCGCTAAGGCTTATAGTTAGGGCTGGATCGGGTGACCCTGGACCATCCCTTGGTTATGTTGCTTTAGACGTAGACTGTGGGGGGTTCCCATGATGCACTGTTTCTTTCTCTTTTTGCTCCGTATGCATCACTCTGCATTTAATCATTAGTGATCGATCTCTGCCCCCCTTCTCGGCATGTCTTTTTCCTGGTTCTTTCCCTCAGCCCCAACCAGTCTCAGCAGAAGACTGCCCCTCCCTGAGCCTGGTTCTGCTGGAGGTTTCTTCCTGTTAAAAGGGAGTTTTTCCTTCCCACTGTGGCCAAGTGCTTGCTCATAGGGGGTCGTTTTGACCGTTGGGGTTTTTCATAATTGTTGTATGGCCTTGCCTTGCAATGTGGAGCGCCTTGGGGCAACTGTTTGTTGTGATTTGGCGCTATATAAGAAAAAAGTTGATTGATTGATTGATCTGCGTAACAATGAAAATTTAAGCAATGCCATCTAATAATACTGCCTAAGGGAAACATGTATAAAGTGAATAAAATTGGTCCTAGCACAGAACCTTGTGGAACTCCATAATTAACCTTAGTCTGTGAAGAAGATTCCCCATTTACATGAACAAATTGTAATCTATTAGATAAATATGATTCAAACCACCGCAGCGCAGTGCCTTTAATACCTATGGCATGCTGTAATCTCTGTAATAAAATTTTATGGTCAACAGTATCAAAAGCAGCACTGAGGTCTAACAGAACAAGCACAGAGATGAGTCCACTGTCTGAGGCCATAAGAAGATCATTTGTAACCTTCATTAATGCTGTTTCTGTACTATGATGAATTCTAAAACCTGACTGAAACTCTTCAAATAGACCATTCCTCTGCAGATGATCAGTTAGCTGTTTTACAACTACCCTTTCAAGAATTTTTGAGAGAAAAGGAAGGTTGGAGATTGGCCTATAATTAGCTAAGATAGCTGGGTCAAGTGATGGCTTTTTAAGTAATGGTTTAATTACTGCCACCTTAAAAGCCTGTGGTACATAGCCAACTAATAAAGATAGATTGATCATATTTAAGATCGAAGCATTAATTAATGGTAGGGCTTCCTTGAGCAGCCTGGTAGGAATGGGGTCTAATAAACATGTTGATGGTTTGGAGGAAGTAACTAATGAAAATAACTCAGACAGAACAATCGGAGAGAAAGAGTCTAACCAAATACCGGCATCACTGAAGGCAGCCAAAGATAACGATACGTCTTTGGGATGGTTATGAGTAATTTTTTCTCTAATAGTTAAAATTTTATTAGCAAAGAAAGTCATGAAGTCATTACTAGTTAAAGTTAATGGAATACTCGGCTCAATAGAGCTCTGACTCTTTGTCAGCCTGGCTACAGTGCTGAAAAGAAACCTGGGGTTGTTCTTATTTTCTTCAATTAGTAATGAGTAGTAAGATGTCCTAGCTTTACGGAGGGCTTTTTTATAGAGCAACAGACTCTTTTTCCAGGCTAAGTGAAGATCTTCTAAATTAGTGAGATGCCATTTCCTCTCCAACTTACGGGTTATCTGCTTTAAATTGCGAGTTTGTGAGTTATACCACGGAGTCATGCACTTCTGATTTAAAGCTCTCTTTTTCAGAGGAGCTACAGCATCCAAAGTTGTCTTCAATGAGGATGTAAAACTATTGACGAGATACTCTATCTCACTTACACAGTTTAGGTAGCTACTCTGCACTGTGTTGGTATATGGCATTAGAGAACATAAAGAAGGAATCATATCCTTAAACCTAGTTACAGCGCTTTCTGAAAGACTTCTAGTGTAATGAAACTTATTCCCCTCTGCTGGGTAGTCCATCAGAGTAAATGTAAATGTTATTAAGAAATGATCAGACAGAAGGGAGTTTTCAGGGAATACTGTTAAGTCTTCTATTTCCATACCATAAGTCAGAACAAGATCTAAGATATGATTAAAGTGGTGGGTGGACTCATTTACTTTTTGAGCAAAGCCAATAGAGTCTAATAATAGATTAAATGCAGTGTTGAGGCTGTCATTCTCAGCATCTGTGTGGATGTTAAAATCGCCCACTATAATTATCTTATCTGAGCTAAGCACTAAGTCAGACAAAAGGTCTGAAAATTCACAGAGAAACTCACAGTAACGACCAGGTGGACGATAGATAATAACAAATAAAACTGTTTTTTGGGACTTCCAATTTGGATGGACAAGACTAAGAGTCAAGCTTTCAAATGAATTAAAGCTCTGTCTGGGTTTTTGATTAATTAATAAGCTGGAATGGAAGATTGCTGCTAATCCTCCGCCTCGGCCCCTGCTACGAGCATTCTGGCAGTTAGTGTGACTCGGGGGTGTTGACTCATTTAAACTAACATATTCATCCTGCTGTAACCAGGTTTCTGTAAGGCAGAATAAATCAATACGTTGATCAATTATTATATCATTTACTAACAGGGACTTAGAAGAGAAAAAGAAAATAAGTATATGAACACCCTGCGATTTTGTAAGTTCTCCCACTTAGAAATCATGGAGGGGTCTGAAATTTTCATCTTAGGTGCACGTCCACTGTGAGAGACATAATCTAAAAAAAAAAAAATCCGGAAATCACAATGTATGATTTTTTAATAATTTATTTGTATGTTACTGCTGCAAATAAGTATTTGACCACCTGTGAAAATCAATGTTAATATTTGGTACAGTAGTCTTTGTTTGCAAATACAGAGGTCAAATGTTTCCTGTAGTTTTTCACCAGGTTTTCACACTCTGCAGCAGGGAATTTGGTCCACTCCTCCATACAGATCTTCTCTTGGAGGCTTGGAGTTTCAGCTCCCTCCAAAGACTTTCTATTGAGTTCAGGTCTGCAGACTGGCCAGGCCACTCCAGGACCTTGAAATGCTTCTTACGGAGCCCCTCCTTAGTTGCCCTGGCTGTGTGTTTGGGGTCATTGTCATGCTGGAAGACCCAGCCATGACCCATCTTCAATGCTCTTACTGAGGGAAGGAGGTTGTTTGTCAAAATCTCACAATACATGACCCCATCCATCCTCCCTTCAATACGGTGCAGTCGTCCTGTCCCCTTTGCAGAAGAGCACCCCTAGAGTATGATGTTTCCACCCCCATGCTTCACGGTTGGGATGGTTTTCTTGGGGTTGTTCTCATCCTCTAAACATGGTAAGTGGAGTTGATTCCAAAAAGCTCTATTTTGGTCTCATCTGACCACATGGCCTTCTCCCATGCCTCCTCTGGATCATCCAGATGGTCACTGGTGAACTTCAAACGGGCCTGGACATGTGCTGGCTTGAGCAGGGGGACCTTGCTGCCCTGCAGGATTTTAAACCATGACAGCATCATGTGTTACGTGTAATCTTTGTGACTGTGGTCCCAGCTCTCTTCAGGTCATTGACCAGGTCCTCCTGTGTAGTTCTGAGCTTTCTCAGAATCATCCTTACCCCACAAAGTGAGATCTTGCATGGAATCCCAGACCAAGGGAGATTAACAGTCAACTTGTGTTTCTTCCACTTTCTAATAAATAATCATAACAGTTGTTGTCTTCTACCAAGCTGCTTGCCTGTTGTCCTGTAGTCCATCCCAGCCTTGTGCAGGTCTACAGTTTTGTCCCTGGTGTCCTTAGACAGCTCTTTGGTCTTGGCTATGGTGGACAGGTTGGAGTGTGATTGTTTGAGTTGTGAACAGGTGTCTTTTATACAGGTAACAAGTTCAAACGGGTGCAGTTAATACAGGTAAAAAGTGCAGAATAAGAGGGCTTCTTAAAGAAATATTAACAGGTCTGTGAGAGACAGAATTCTTGCTGGTTGGTAGGTGTTCAACTACTTATTTGCAGCAGTAACATACAAATAAATTATTAAAAATCATACATTGTGATTTCTGGGGGGTTTTTTTTAGATTATGTCTCTCACAGTGGACATGCACCTAAGATGAAAATTTCAGACCCCTCCATGATTTCTAAGTGGGAGAACTTGCAAAATCGCAGGGTGTTCACATACTTATTTTCCTCACTGTATAAGCTTTGGATCACCTCTATAGCACAACTGAATGTGGAGACAGCCTAGAAAATCTGTTTTTCAGACTGTATTTGCGATGGCTTTGAACTTGATCTTACACTGATCTCCTCCAAAAAGTAATCTTCTGGGGACAATTGCTGAAGGAATGTCCCAACCAAGTTTGGTAAAAACCTGTTCACCAGATGCCAAGTTATTCCAGTGAGCCATTAAAATACCCTCACTGTCGTTGGCAATAATAATTTCAATGCCTAGGAAATGTCAATGCCTGTTTCTGTGTTGGTTGCTTTAAATGGAAAGGAGCAGTTATGTTATGGTTAGAGGTCCGGACCGGTACAGACAATGAACTCAAATGCTGAGAGCAAGGAACAGAACTGGTTGTGAATGATAAGATATTTATTTACCATAACTGGATACATTAAAAAGTCTGCTCTGGGCATGCCTGCAGAGTGGAGAGTCAGCCCGCTTGTAACGGTGGAAATTATGGAGCTGCAGGTTCCCAAGCCAGTCCTGTAAGAGAACTGAAATCCTTGAGTATATGGTACTGGAGTCGGGACCAGGTGGGACGCACAGAGCCGAGAACAGGAACTAGGAGAACGGAGGAGAGAGGAGGTGAGTGACTGCACTCGTAACGCTGAAGCCTTTAACAAAAGACTACAGGCTTAAAAATAAAGGCTTAAAATAGGAATGTTCACAGTCTAGGAAATAAGGTTTGCTGTTCAGGAATTGTTCACAGTTCATGAATATCTTCAGAGGTCAAAGGTCAGGTGCTGCACGTTTTGTTACGCAGTTCCAATTAAGCAGGGCTTGACTTTAGAAACAACTTGGAAATTTCTTAGCCGTTCAATATCAGAGTTCATACAGTTCTGGGAAAACATTGTTTTTGTGAAGGCTCTCAGTTGTCCAAGTGGTTTCCATAGTCAAGAAGCTTGAATCTTCAACTGGACTGTGTTGCTTGACGCGAGGACGTTTCAGTTCTAATCGCAGAAGCTTCCTTAGCGAAAATTCTTGCGCTGGTAGTCTGACTTCTGTCTTGACTCTTGTAGAGAAGTGTCAAGAGTCAAAACAGAGTCAAGAGTCAAGACAGAATAATTTAAGACATTAATAATTTTAACAATTAAAATGTTGAGAAAGAATTTAAATGTTAGAAAAATGCTATTGTGGTTCATGTTAGTTTAATAGTGTTGTTATTGTTATTGATTTATTGTGTTTTTGTAGTTCAATTGGTTTAGTCAGTTTAGTTAAGTATCATGTTGCCATTACCATGAGTGAGAAGTGTAGTGCTTCCACCACCGGCTCTGTGGGTTTGGGTCAAGGATTAATGTTGCAAACTGGAAAGTTGATAGAACTAATATTTTTTGTAGAAATTAGTGATATTAACTAACAACAGTGAACAACAGACGTGCTGGAATGCACAATGGCAGTTCAGGGGTTTTTTGGTTTCAAATGTTGCTATTGTGGCTCATGTTAGTTTAATAGTGTTGTTATTGTTATTGATGTATTATGTTTTGTAGTTGAATTGGTTTAGTCAGCTTAATTAAATGTCATGTTGCCATTACCATGAGTGAGTTAAGTGTCATGGTGCCATGAGTGAGAAGTGTGGTGCATTTGATGCTTCCGCCACTAGCTCTGTGGGTGTGTAAAAGCATCTGCTTGTGGCAAAATGCAGAAAAGACAAAAAGCTCTGGCTCAGTTTTCGTTCTTCTGCGCAGATCACCACAATATATTAAAGGAGAAGTCACATCTGTGTACATGTATGCGTGCATGGGTGTGTATAACTTTGATCACGGATAAACAGAGCTGACATTTTCTGTTTGGTATGCTTATGTATTTTCGGTGAAGGATGAATGCTGCCAAAGCGGAACGCTGATAGGTTGATATTATTTTTGGAGAAACTACGGCGATTAACTTACAACACTGAACAATGAATGAATATTGAAAATTACATTCTGGACTCCGACGCCATTCCAGCAGGGGGTAGTAAATCATCTACATAAATCATCTGTATATTAAAAGTGTGTGTGCCTGCGTGATTTTATTTCGTAAATTCAATGTAAGTACATAATATAATTGTAAATATGTTAAAAAAAATACATGGATGACACAACAAAGTGAAAACACTATTTCCATTGTGGTCCATTTAAAAATCAAATGAAAAAATAGAAGTAATAATAATAATAATAATAATAATAATAATAATAATAATAATAATAATAATAATAATAATGGAGTGTATATTATAACAAGAACCTAAACTATTTTAAATACATTAAGACAGTAAATTAACATTAAAAAATTATGAGAAATAAAAGGGTTGAGCTTTTCTTCTAAAAACTGTTGACGTCCTAAGTTTCTATAAACATTCTGGACTCACACACCATTTCAACTCATTATCAAAACTTTGCATAATTTATTACTACCCTTGAAAAATGTCAGCTACCTATTTTATAAACACTACCCAATCTAGAGCCCATGGATCCCCACAGGCAACACGCTAGTTAGCTTTTTAAGGCCTGAATTATTAACAACTACTCTGAAAGAATGCATTTGTGCTTCAAACTCTTCTTTCTTTCTTTCTTTCTTTCTTCTTTCTTTCTTTCTTTCTTTCTTTCTTTCTTTCTTTCTTTCTTTCTTTCTTTCTTCTTTCTTTCTTTCTTTCTTTCTTTCTTTTACAACTTTACTGATTGTTGCATGAAAGAGTTTATACTTCAGTATAACATGACATTATAAACATTGTCTTACATGAAGGTAGCTAATATGCTAGCCACCTTGACTGCAATGCAAGATGTCTTTATTGTCATTCCAGGATAACATGACACGACAGGAATGAAATTAGGTTGTCAGTTCCCTTGGTAATAAAATGCACACTATAAAAACATTAAGAAAAAGATATTAAATCAAATTAAGATGGTGTTTACTTCTGTTTGCTCAAAGGCTAGTTTCTTTGTCAAAGTTAATCCAAACTAAAGTAGAAAATAACTATTAAGCAGATTATATTTTGCCTCCCGATTACTGAATTATGTGAAGCCAAAATCATAGTCATATACTTTATCAGAGGGGGAAAAAATTTTAGTTAATAAGGCATAACATCAAAGCGGTGATTGAGTTTACATTATTGACCATTATAGTGCAAACCATAAAAACATAAAGAAATTGATCTCCACCTCTACAGCACTCTTGTGGTTGCTGTGAGAAGGCAATCTTGTAGTGTAGCTGTAGTCTACAGGTACAGTATATTCTCCATCTCAGTTATGGGTACATAGTCAGACCAGCAGGTAGTCACTCATTCAAGACATCTATATTACATCTGTGAGATGGGGTCTTCCAGAGACAATCATTCCTACGATTCACTTTCAGCACACAAGAATCATCTTATGTCATGAAAGTATGTGAGCGCTGAAATTGTCAGGCGGCTCCCACTTCTGGCTTTCATCATCTCTTTCCAAAGCATTTCGATTTAATTTAAGTGCGCTGGGAAGTGCTTTCATTTTGTTTTAATGAAGTTTTAAAAGTTGGCTGATCTGTAATGTAAGCTGCTGCAGTCCAACTTTCCCTTTTCTATCATCTGTTCGCTATTTGATTGCCACAGAATACAATATGATGACCTGTCAGCCATTACACTGTGTGGGATATCACAAGTTAATCACCCAGGCAGAGAAATAAGGCACACATACACACACATTCAGCAAGGCAAATATGAGTGGGGATGGGGCCACATCATTACCCCTCCATCAATGTGCCCTTGAGCAAGGCCCTTGGTGTCCAAAATAGCAGACTGGTTGTACTGGGCAACCTCCAGGTTACTGTGCTTTCAGCACAAAATGTCTCATATCAATGAAGAACTAGATTGAGCAGCCAGGGATTAGAACACCTGGGCCTTACATGTTTGACACCCATTCATGCAAATTTGCAAATTTGTTATGATTCAGTGATACCAGAATGACTGTATCCCAATTCAACAGCTGCACACTTTGAAGGCCGCATTGAATGGACACTTAACATCATAAGTGACTGGGCTCAATGGTCTCTTGGAATGTGGCTGACGTTTGCAGCCGTCTTTTCCCCAAATAGTCCACAGGCCAAGCAGGTTTTTGGTACCACTGAAGGTGACCAAATGATACGTAGAATCCAGCCTCAGTGTATCATGGCCGACACAAAAATGTATGATAACCGTCCCAGGGTGGTAGCTGTAGTCAGTGAGGGGTCAATGAAGAATTACACAGAGATCAAAATGTAAAAATGCTCCAATCATGTTAAAAACTATACCACATTATTTGTCTGATCATAATGATTCCAAAAAGGTATAGTTTGGACTATCTATGATGGAATGTTCTGGAGTTATGAGGTAAGAACAGCAAAAATAGTGCAAAGGTCAATTTCAGTTTGTACAGGGGTCAAAAGTTAAAGTTGCTCCAACTTCAGTAAAAAATTATGCAAAAATAGAAATAAGGTCAAAATTGATGACTGGCTCCTGGACTAAAAAATGAAAGATACATCAGGTGTATTGTTCACTGCCACTATTCCACTATTCTCAACTATTTTTAAGACAAAATGGTTTGTAAATTTGAAAAAAACTTTGTGGCTCCATTCAGTATGTACAACTGTAAATAAAGTTTATAAATGAAGTATAACTAATAATACTCCGTTTACTAGACACTAGTCACATTTCAGTCTCATATGCATCATGAGTTGTGGTGTTACAGTTTTAATTCTGAGTGAGCAAGAAACATCTCCTGGATGCACTGGGGCACTTCATCAGTGATGTATCCTGGGGTCATCGAGTGTTTCGGGTCATCATCAGATACCCTCGCCCAGGTGACCCAGCCAGGGTTGATCAGGCCCTAGCTAGTGTCCCAGCAGCAACCCACGGATCAGCCCTCTTCAACCATAGCCACCTGGTGGCTTTCTCTGCAGCCTTGCTCGTGGCACGAATGACCTTCTTCTTGGCCGCTCCTGTGATGCCCAGCCGACTGAAAACTTTGCAGAGCGAGCATTCTGCAAACCCTCTACAGCCAACTTCTACGGGTTCGTAGTAGGTCCTCCAGCCTTGGTTCCTGCACTTTTCCACCAGCTCTTGATACCTGGCCTGTTTCCTTTTGTTTCCTTTTGTTTCTATGCGGTCCTCCCAAGGCACTGTGAGTTCCAACATGATAAGATTTTGAAGCTTCAGAGGTGATGAACAAGTCTGGTCGTAGCGATGTTATGGCAATGTGCTGTGGGAACTTCAACTGCTTTCCAAGATCAATTCAATTCAATTCAATTCAATTTTTTTTTTTATATAGCGCCAAATCACAACAAACAGTTGCCCCAAGGCGCTTTATATTGTAAGGCAAGGCCATACAATAATGATGTAAAACCCCAACGGTCAAAACGACCCCCTGTGAGCAAGCACTTGGCTACAGTGGGAAGGAAAAACTCCCTTTTAACAGGAAGAAACCTCCAGCAGAACCAGGCTCAGGGAGGGGCAGTCTTCTGCTGGGACTGGTTGGGGCTGAGGGAGAGAACCAGGAAAAAGACATGCTGTGGAGGGGAGCAGAGATCGATCACTAATGATTAAATGCAGAGTGGTGCATACAGAGCAAAAAGAGAAAGAAACAGTGCATCATGGGAACCCCCCAGCAGTCTACGTCTATAGCAGCATAACTAAGGGATGGTTCAGGGTCACCTGATCCAGCCCTAACTATAAGCTTTAGCAAAAAGGAAAGTTTTAAGCCTAATCTTAAAAGTAGAGAGGGTGTCTGTCTCCCTGATCTGAATTGGGAGCTGGTTCCACAGGAGAGGAGCCTGAAAGCTGAAGGCTCTGCCTCCCATTCTACTCTTACAAACCCTAGGAACTACAAGTAAGCCTGCAGTCTGAGAGCGAAGCGCTCTATGGGGTGATATGGTACTATGAGGTCCCTAAGATAAGATGGGACCTGATTATTCAAAACCTTATAAGTAAGAAGAAGAATTTTAAATTCTATTCTAGAATTAACAGGAAGCCAATGAAGAGAGGCCAATATGGGTGAGATATGCTCTCTCCTTCTAGTCCCCGTCAGCACTCTAGCTGCAGCATTTTGAATTAACTGAAGGCTTTTTAGGGAACTTTTAGGACAACCTGATAATAATGAATTACAATAGTCCAGCCTAGAGGAAATAAATGCATGAATTAGTTTTTCAGCATCACTCTGAGACAAGACCTTTCTGATTTTAGAGATATTGCGTAAATGCAAAAAAGCAGTCCTACATATTTGTTTAATATGCGCTTTGAATGACATATCCTGATCAAAAATGACTCCAAGATTTCTCACAGTATTACTAGAGGTCAGGGTAATGCCATCCACAGTAAGGATCTGGTTAGACACCATGTTTCTAAGATTTGTGGGGCCAAGTACAATAACTTCAGTTTTATCTGAGTTTAAAAGCAGGAAATTAGAGGTCATCCATGTCTTTATGTCTGTAAGACAATCCTGCAGTTTAGCTAATTGGTGTGTGTCGTCTGGCTTCATGGATAGATAAAGCTGGGTATCATCTGCGTAACAATGAAAATTTAAGCAATACCGTCTAATAATACTGCCTAAGGGAAGCATATATAAAGTGAATAAAATTGGTCCTAGCACAGAACCTTGTGGAACTCCATAATTAACTTTAGTCTGTGAAGAAGATTCCCCATTTACATGAACAAATTGTAATCTATTAGACAAATATGATTCAAACCACCGCAGCGCAGTGCCTTTAATACCTATGGCATGCTCTAATCTCTGTAATAAAATTTTATGGTCAACAGTATCAAAAGCAGCACTGAGGTCTAACAGAACAAGCACAGAGATGAGTCCACTGTCCGAGGCCATAAGAAGATCATTTGTAACCTTCACTAATGCTGTTTCTGTACTATGATGAATTCTAAAACCTGACTGAAACTCTTCAAATAGACCATTCCTCTGCAGATGATCAGTTAGCTGTTTTACAACTACCCTTTCAAGAATTTTTGAGAGAAAAGGAAGGTTGGAGATTGGCCTATAATTAGCTAAGATAGCTGGGTCAAGTGATGGCTTTTTAAGTAATGGTTTAATTACTGCCACCTTAAAAGCCTGTGGTACATAGCCAACTAACAAAGATAGATTGATCATATTTAAGATCGAAGCATTAAATAATGGTAGGGCTTCCTTGAGCAGCCTGGTAGGAATGGGGTCTAATAAACATGTTGATGGTTTGGATGAAGTAACTAATGAAAATAACTCAGACAGAACAATCGGAGAGAAAGAGTCTAACCAAATACCGGCATCACTGAAAGCAGCCAAAGATAACGATACGTCTTTGGGATGGTTATGAGTAATTTTTTCTCTAATAGTTAAAATTTTGTTAGCAAAGAAAGTCATGAACTCATTACTAGTTAAAGTTAATGGAATACTCAGCTCAATAGAGCTCTGACTCTTTGTCAGCCTGGCTACAGTGCTGAAAAGAAACCTGGGGTTGTTCTTATTTTCTTCAATTAGTGATGAGTAGAAAGATGTCCTAGCTTTACGGAGGGCTTTTTTATAGAGCAACAGACTCTTTTTCCAGGCTAAGTGAAGATCTTCTAAATTAGTGAGACGCCATTTCCTCTCCAACTTACGGGTTATCTGCTTTAAGCTACGAGTTTGAGAGTTATACCATGGAGTCAGACACTTCTGATTTAAAGCTCTCTTTTTCAGAGGAGCTACAGCATCCAAAGCTGTCTTCAATGAGGATGTAAAACTATTGACGAGATACTCTATCTCCCTTACAGAGTTTAGGTAGCTACTCTGCACTGTGTTGTTATATGGCATTAGAGAACATAAAGAAGGAATCATATCCTTAAACCTAGTTACAGCGCTTTCTGAAAGACTTCTAGTGTAATGAAACTTATTCCCTACTGCTGGGTAGTCCATCAGAGTAAATGTAAATGTTATTAAAAAATGATCAGACAGAAGGGAGTTTTCAGGGAATACTGTTAAGTCTTCTATTTCCATACCATAAGTCAGAACAAGATCTAAGATATGATTAAAGTGGTGGGTGGACTCATTTACTTTTTGAGCAAAGCCAATAGAGTCTAATAATAGATTAAATGCAGTGTTAAGGCTGTCATTCTCAGCATCTGTGTGGATGTTAAAATCGCCCACTATAATTATCTTATCTGAGCTAAGCACTAAGTCAGACAAAAGGTCTGAAAATTCACAGAGAAACTCACAGTAACGACCAGGTGGACGATAGATAATAACAAATAAAACTGGTTTTTTGGGACTTCCAATTTGGATGGACAAGACTAAGAGACAAGCTTTCAAATGAATTAAAGCTCTGTCTGGGTTTTTTGATTAATTAATAAGCTGGAATGGAAGATTGCTGCTAATCCACCGCCCCGGCCCGTGCTACGAGCATTCTGACAGTTAGTGTGACTCGGGGGTGTTGACTCATTTAAACTAACATATTCATCCTGCTGTAACCAGGTTTCTGTTAGGCAGAATAAATCAATATGTTGATCAATTATTATATCATTTACCAACAGGGACTTAGAAGAGAGAGACCTAATGTTTAATAGACCACATTTAACTGTTTTAGTCTGTGGTGCAGTTGAAGGTGCTATATTATTTTTTCTTTTTGAATTTTTATGCTTAAATAGATTTTTGCTGGTTATTGGTAGTCTGGGAGCAGGCACCGTCTCTACGGGGATGGGGTAATGAGGGGATGGCAGGGGGAGAGAAGCTGCAGAGAGGTGTGTAAGACTACAACTCTGCTTCCTGGTCCCAACCCTGGATAGTCACGGTTTGGAGGATTTAAGAAAATTAGCCAGATTTCTAGAAATGAGAGCTGCTCCATCCAAAGTGGGATGGATGCCGTCTCTCCTAACAAGACCAGGTTTTCCCCAGAAGCTTTGCCAATTATCTATGAAGCCCACCTCATTTTTTGGACACCACTCAGACAGCCAGCAATTCAAGGAGAACATGCGGCTAAACATGTCACTCCCGGTCTGATTGGGGAGGGGCCCAGAGAAAACTACAGAGTCCGACATTGTTTTTGCAAAGTTACACACCGATTTAATGTTAATTTTAGTGACCTCCGATTGGCGTAACCGGGTGTCATTACTGCCGACGTGAATTACAATCTTACCAAATTTACGCTTAGCCTTAGCCAGCAGTTTCAAATTTCCTTCAATGTCGCCTGCTCTGGCCCCCGGAAGACAATTGACTATGGTTGCTGGTGTCGCTAACTTCACATTTCTCAAAACAGAGTCGCCAATAACCAGAGTTTGATCCTCGGCGGGTGTGTCGTCGAGTGGGGAAAAACGGTTAGAGATGTGAACGGGTTGGCGGTGTACACGGGGCTGCTGTTTAGGGCTACGCTTCCTCCTCACAGTCACCCAGTCAGCCTGCTTTCCCGGCTGCTCGGGATCTGCCAGGGGGGAACTAACGGCGGCTAAGCTACCTTGGTCCGCACCGACTACAGGGGCCTGGCTAGCTGTAGAATTTTCCACGGTGCGGAGCCGAGTCTCCAATTCGCCCAGCCTGGCCTCCAAAGCTACGAATAAGCTACACTTATTACAAGTACCATTACTGCTAAAGGAGGCCGAGGAATAACTAAACATTTCACACCCAGAGCAGAAAAGTGCGGGAGAGACAGGAGAAGCCGCCATGCTAAATCGGCTAAGAGCTAGTAGCTACGCTAAGCTAGCGGATTCCTAAAAACACGCAAAGTGAATAATGTGTAAATAATTTAGAGGTGATTCAGCAGAAGGAGTGCTTTAGTTAAGGCACGTAAAGATTACACTGGGAAACAAATCGTAATCTAGATAACTAGATCAATCTAACTGCGCAGATTAAACAGCTAACAGATACAGAAAAACACCGCTGTGCTCCAGAACAGGAAGTGATACAATACCGCAGTGATCAGCTTGTAGCTGCCAGTTAGAAGCTGTGTGGAGGAGGCCTGTTGTTGTTTTTGCCTGTGTCTGGGGTTTTTCTCCTGCTCTGATGAAGGTGACTTCCTTCCTCTTACAGTGGTGCTGTCCACAAGTGTTAATAGCTGAGGCTAGGCTCTCAGCAATTGATTTGAGCACCTGGTCATGGCGCCACCGGTAACGACCATCTGCCAGGGCTTTGGGGCAGCTGCTGAGAATATGCTCTATTGAGCCTCTTCCAGTGCAGAGTGGGCAGGAAGGTGTTTCATTCTTCCCCCAGGCATAAAGGTTCACCGGGCTTGGCAGGGCATCGTGGACTGCTTGCACCAGGAATCGGACGCGGAAGAAGTCTGCCTGCATGATGTTTGCCCAGGTGATCCTGCGCTGCAGTGTACTCTCCCACTTCGTCCATGCTCCTTGCTGCCGGAGTCCTACTGCCCTGCTCACCCATTCCTCTTCCACCCCTGCACGGATCTCCTGCAGGAGCAGCTGGTGTTTCTCCTTACCCTTGGCCTTGCTGACCTGGGCTTTTTGGAAAAAGCCCAATCCTGCTAGGCCAGTTGCCAGGGTGCCCACCAGGGCCTTCTGTCTCAGGCGTGACTCCGCCATCTCCACTGCCATCTCTGCTTTCCATTTCCTTCCTGTTCTCACCTCAATGCCTGGTGATGACACCTTTTCATCCCTGGAGTCCCTATACTATAGCACTTCTCGTGTGCGTGCCACCTTAAACTCCTCAGTGAGACCACTGAACGGTAGCTGCAGGGTGCTGCTCGTCCCATACAGTGCTGCGCTGGTGAGCCTACGTGATAGGCCCAGCCACTTCTGAAGAAAGCCACTGATCTTCCTTTCGAGGGACTCAACTGTTGTAATTGGGACGGCATAGATCAGCAGAGACCACAGAACTCGAGGCAGAATGGAGTGCAGGTAGATCCAGGGTTTAAATCTACCAGGCAGGCCAAACCTGTCAACGTTGCTGAGCCAAATACCAAGATCTTGGGTGGACTTCTGGATGGCGGCGGTGTCTTTCAGGGTCGAGTCAAAGAGCTTCCCCAAACTCTTGACTAGCAGTTCAGTGATGGGAGAATGACAATTCCTGAGATGGTAAACTGGAATTTGTTAATCACCTTACCCTTCTTCAACACCATGGACCTTGACTTAGAGGGCTTGAAACTCATCCTTGCCCAGCTGATGAGTCTCTCGAGTCCTTGAAGGATCCATCTACATCCTGGAACCGATGTTGTACTGATGGTCAGGTCATCCATATAGGCTCTTATCGGAGGCTGCCATACTCCCGACTTGGTCAGGGGTCCTCTGCATTCCACTTCCGCAGACTTCACCACCATATTCATGGCAAGGGCAAAAAGGATGACAGACATGGTACAGCCTGTTATAATACCTTTTCCAAGACAATGCCAATCTGATGTTTCTGACCCCGAAGTGACCCTTAGCCTGAAATTATTGTAGTAATCCAGGATCAGGTCATTGATCTTACTGGGGACATGATGACGGTGTAGCGCCAGCTCAACCAACTTGTGTGGTATAGACCCATAGGCATTAGCCAGGTCTAACCACAACACTGTAAGGTCGTCTCTGTTCTCATGGGCCTCTCTAATGAGCTGTGTGACTACCCCTGTGTGCTCCAAATAACCTGGGCCTCCTGGGATCCCACCCTTCTGGACTGAGGGGTCAATGTAGCCGTTCCTAAGGAGGAACTCTGTGAGTCTCCGAGAGACGAGGCTGAAAAACACCTTCCCTTCTACACTCAACAAAGAGATTATCCGGAACTGGTCGATGTGCCTCGAGTTTTCCTCTTTCGGAATCCAAACTCCCTCAGCGCACCTCCACTGGTCGACCAATTTCCCTCATCGCCAAATCACCTTAAAGATCTTCCATAGGTGCCGGAGAAGCTCTGGGCATCACTTATATACAAGATAGGATGCACCACTGGGGCCTGGAACAGATGGTGATCGGGCAGCCTTGATGACCTCCTCAACCATCTTCAGGCTTGGCTCCTTCAAGTTGAAGTCTATTGTTGGAAGGGGAGGGTTGATGAGTGCCTTGTTGGTATCCAGGTCTTGTTCCCTCATTGGATCGCTCAAGCTGTCCTGGAGGAAGTGATTCACTTCTTCTTTTGAGCACTGAAGACACCCACTGCACCTATCCCCCAGCAGTTGTTTCACAAAGCCAAAGGGATTGGTGATAAAGGCTGTTCTCTTCCTGGCTCTCTCTCTTCCCCTCCTCCTGTGCCACTCTACTTTGCGAAGAGTCAACAGCTTCCTCCGCAGGATGTTTTGCAATTCTGCTAATGCGTGCTTCTCTTCATCAGCAGCTTTCTTGTACTGCTTCTTCAGGGCCAGAAGTTCTTGACGCAGTGTGTGTATTTTAGTAGCCCTGCGGTTCCTAGTGTATGAAGTGGGCTTGGTGTTACCTTTCTGTAACAAACCAAATCTCTCTGAGGCATAGCTGTTGATGATCAAATCAAATCAAATCTATTTTATTTATATAGCGCCAAATCACAACAAACAGCTGCCCCAAGGCGCTTTATATTGTAAGGCAAAAGCCATACAATAATTACAGAAAAACCCCAACCGTCAAAAGGACCCCCTGTGAGCAAGCACGTGGTGACAGTGGGAAGGAAAAACTCCCCTTTAACAGGAAGAAACCTCCAGCAGAACCAGGCTCAGGGAGGGGCAGTCTTCTGCTGGGACTGGTTGGGGCTGAGGGAGAGAACCAGGGAAAAGACATGCTGTGGAGGGGAGCAGAGATCAATCACTAATGATTAAATGCAGAGTGGTGCATACAGAGCAAAAAGAGAAAGAAACACTCAGTGCATCATGGGAACCCCCCAGCAGTCTAAGTCTATAGCAGCATAACTAAGGGATGGTTCAGGGTCACCTGATCCAGCCCTAACTATAAGCTTTAGCAAAAAGGAAAGTTTTAAGCCTAATCTTAAAAGTAGAGAGGGTGTCTGTCATATGTTGATCAATTATTATATAATTTACTAACAGGGACTTAGAAGAGAGAGATCTAATGTTTAATAGACCACATTTAACTGTTTTAGTCTGTGGTGCAGTTGAAGGTGCTATATTATTTTTTCTTTTTGAATTTTTATGCTTAAATAGATTTTTACTGATTGTTGGTGGTCTGGGAGCAGGCACCGTCTCTACGGGGATGGGGTAATGAGGGGATGGCAGGGGGAGAGAAGCTGCAGAGAGGTGTGTAAGACTAAGCCCACCTCATTTTTTGGACACCACTCAGACAGCCAGCAATTCAAGGAGAACATGCAGCTAAACATGTCACTCCCGGTCCGATTGGGGAGGGGCCCAGAGAAAACTACAGAGTCCGACATTGTTTTTGCAAAGTTACACACCGATTTAATGTTAATTTTAGTGACCTCCGATTGGCGTAACCGGGTGTCATTACTGCCGACGTGAATTACAATCTTACCAAATTTACGCTTAGCCTTAGCCAGCAGTTTCAAATTTCCTTCAATGTCGCCTGCTCTGGCCCCCGGAAGACAATTGACTATGGTTGCTGGTGTCGCTAACTTCACATTTCTCAAAACAGAGTCGCCAATAACCAGAGTTTGTTCCTCGGCCGGTGTGTTGCCGAGTGGGGAAAAATGGTTAGAAATGTGAACGGGTTGGCGGTGTACACGGGGCTTCTGTTTAGGGCTACGCTTCCTCCTCACTGTCACCCAGCTGGCCTGCTTTCCCGGCTGCTCGGGATCTGCTGGGGGACAGCTAATGGTGGCTAAGCTACATTGGTCCACACCGACTACAGGGGCCTGGCTAGCTGTAGGATTTTCCACGGTGCAGAGCCGAGTCTCCAATTGGCCCAGCCTGGCCTCCAAAGCTACAAATAAGCTACACTTATTACAAGTACCGTTACTGCTAAAGGAGGCCGAGGAATAATTAAACATTTCACACCCAGAGCAGAAAAGTGCAGGAGAGACAGGAGAAGCCGCCATGCTAAACCGGCTAAGAGCTAGTAGCTGCGCTAAGCTAGCGGATTCCTAAAAACACACAAAGTGAATAATGTGTAAATAATTTAGAGGTGATTCAGCAGAGGGAGTGCTTTAGTTAAGGCACGTAAAGATTACACTGTGAAACAAATCGTTATCTAGTTATCAAATCAATTTTATTCATATAGCACCAAATCACAACAAACAGTTGCCCCAAGGCACTTTATATTGTAAGGCAAAAGCCATACAATAATCACAGAAAAACCCCAACGGTCAAAACGACCCCCTGTGAGCAAGCACTTGGCAACAGTGGGAAGGAAAAACTCCCTTTTAACAGGAAGAAACCTCCAGCAGAACCAGGCTCAGGGAGGGGCAGTCTAAGTCTATAGCAGCATAACTAAGGGATGGTTCAGTTAGTTATCTAGATCAATCTAACTACGCAGATTAAACAGCTAACAGATACAGCAAATACAGCTGTGCTCCGGAACAGGAAGTGATACAATACCGCAGTGAGAGCCAACCACCAGTAGAGCAATGAACTATAGAGTTATAGAGCTATAGAGTGATGATGGTGGTCATTGTATGGAGTCGAGTGTCAGCATCGCCTTTGGCTGTTACTTGAAGAATTTTGGAGACATCCTGGTCAAATTGGAGCCACTCATTTCGCTTGCTGGCTGGGGGCCACTTTATCCACTGCTGTGGAACTACTCTGCTGGGGTTGGGAGGCTCTGGTATGTGGAAGGACTGGGCACTGTGGGATGCCTCCTGGCCGGGCTCCTCCTGCGTCTCACCAGGTCTATGACCTGTGCGTTGCACCATACTATCCCGCTTCAGACATTTCATTCTGGCCTGGTGGATTCTTAGGCCACGTTGGTTCTTGCACAGCTTTCCGCAAATGCATGTTATACTCGTTGTCAGTTCATCTGCATAGGTTGTTAACCTTTGGGCCATCCGGTTGGAGATCTCATCCTTACCCCCCTCTCGGGATCTCCTGGGGGTATATCTCTTTAGGGCTTTCCGTAGCTTGTAGGGGTTCTTTCTCACAAAAGACAGGCTGGGGTGCAAACCCATACTGTCCTGGATGCCGTCTTTCCGTGCTGTCAACTGCTTTCCAGTGCGTGCTTTCCAGTTGTCACCAGCCTATTCCTGGAAGTCACCTAGTGTATTCCTAGGAGTCACTAGGTCAGCCAGACTTTTAACTGAGCAAGAAACATTCTAATTATATTATTATATCATTATTTGACTGTGATTTTAGCTTTGATTGTAACCTGTTTATCTTGAATTTGTTGTGCAGCACTTTGATTGAAATTGCTTTACAAATAAATTTATTATTAGAACAGTTTGTTCCAGTCTCGGCTGTTTTTGATGACCTGAAGCCTGAAGAGTTTTGTGGGACATAACCCTTAGAATTATAAAGACCCTCAGTTGACAAACAGCCAATATGTGGTTCTGTGTGGCATAATTTGGTCAAGTTTGTGCAAAACAATACCACTTTATCCTTGACTAGCATCAACTGTGCCTAATCCATATTACCCCCAAACTGTTTGAGTTATACAGTTACGACCTGAGTTCAACCTTTCATGGCCACCCAAGGTCAAAGTCATGTGATCAATAGAAAGGTTTTATAGTGTTTAATAGTGACTGTAGGTGTATCTGTAATAATTTCCTTGAAAGATCCACTGCAAATGAGTTTGACTTTTTAAGGTCACACAAGGTCAAAGGTCATATGGCCAGCAGAAAGGTCATATCAATCAATCAATCAATCAACTTTTTTCTTGTATAACGCCAAATCACAACAAACAGTTGCCCCAAGGCGCTCAATAATATATATGGTGTATATTAGTGACTGTAAATGTATCTGTAACCAATTCCTCAAACAGGCCATTGTAAATTAGTTTGATCTTTGAAGGACATCTAAGGTCAAATGTCACAGGGCCAAAAGATAGGTGATGTATGACGTTTGTGTTTAATTGTAATCATAGGTCTTTCTGTAACCAGTTCCTTAAAATCAGTGTTAATTTTGACGGCATGTTTTTGGTTAGTTTTAGTCATAGATTTAGTCATTATGTCTAAAATGGCACTTAGTCATAATTTAGTCATCTGAATTGTTTTTGTGGTGCTTTAGTCGACTAATCACCGGGAGATTTTCATCAACTGAGAATTTGTTGACTAAAATCTTACAATCTAGAACCAACCAATCAAAATAGCCATTGAAAATACCCCCTGTGTAAAAGCAGTATAGGCTCAGATTTTGACCTTGGTTGATGGCCTTGACTTTTAACCAGTTTGTCTCATAATCAGCTGACCTGGTCCGGGACTGAACCTCATTCATTGTACCAAATTTGGTCCATAATCAATCAAAACTGATAATAAACATTATTTGGAACCACCGGGCCTTCTGGCTTGACAAAATCAGACTTTCTCAAACCAGCTTCCCACAGACCGATTCACTTGGTGCGACGTCCTCCGGTTAGTGCTGCTGACACGGTAAGATGGACTGCATTTATATAGCACTTTTCCATCTGCATCAGACGCTCAAAGTGCTTTACACACTAATGACTCACATTCACCCCGATGTCAGGCTGCTGCCATACAAGGCGCCCACTACACACCGGGAGCAACTAGGGGATTAAGGACTTTGTCCAAGGGCCCTTAGTGATTTTCCAGTCAGGCTGGGATTTGAACCGAGGACCCTCTGGTCTTAAGCCCAATGCTTTAACCACTAGACCAAGAAGAATGTCATGTTATTTGTGCATCCTGTGTATCAAGTCCACAATCTACAAACGGTGCAGACACTGAGGCGGTGCGCTGGTGCAACCTGCCACTCTGAGTCGACCAACCGGCGTGATAATTGTCCTTTTTCAATTGGAAGAACCGCACCGTCAATAGAATTTGTGTCAAGATGACAGACTCCACCAAAGATGTTTATGCCTCAGACTTTGACAGGAGTGTGACCAACAAGCATCACACAGGTGCAAATGAAGCAGTGAATTATCATATTGTTAAATTTACTGGAATGAGTACTTTCTTGGCATAAAAATAAAAGCTCTTCACAGTTCTCAGTACACATTGAATGAATCACTAAAGTCAATAGATCATTAGCCCGACCCAATATGTTGGCATGTGGCTGCTGGGCATCAGAGGCTTAATGCATCTACAAGACTATTTTCCTACTAAGTGGATCAAAGTGACAGTAGTGATGCTATAAATTCAAAGAGAAAAACAGATGTACTGGAGCACTGACTCATCCCTTGACCGTGTGCCAACAAGGCGGCAGCGCTGCCTATCACCAAAAGGGTCGACTTGCAGTCACAGAGTTAGCACAGCAAATCTGTGTCAAGCAGCCAGTTCTCCAATACTGAGTGAGGATACTAGTGAGGGAAGCCACCGAGTCACCCATGCCTGCTCTGAAAGAATTATAGGCTTCTGTAGATGCGAGAGGAGAAACTAGGAATGGTGCAACATTTTCTTGTTGCATCCCCATTGTTGGAGTGGAGAAGAGAAGGACTGTACAACAGGAAAACACATCACACCTAGGCTTGGGTTACCCATGTGCCTTCAGGCAACCTTCAGTTTAAAATTTGCATGTTCTTTAAAGAGCATGCTCCTCTATACCACTTCATCATGAAGCTGTGCAACTGGTGATGCAACAGACAACAGTTGCACTGTGCACAGTTTCTCCGACCACAACCACAGAAGGCAAGAACTCCTTCTGAGTCATCTTGGTGGCTTCCCTCACGAGTCTCCTTCCACCATGTTCATTAAATTTTTGAGAATTGCTTACCAAACACAGATTTACCGTACAGTAACACGCTGTTTGCATTTCAAAATGATTGATAAATTACTTGGAAATGTTCATGCATTCATCTACTGACTTGTCACAAGAAAACTGGCAATAAAACTGATCCTTTAATTCTTATATTCAAAAAACTTGCCAACATCCCAACATTTTTTGCACAGTCCAGTCTCATGCAATGGAGTCGTGATACGATCGTGATCTATGCATTCATGATACCATCACAAAATCGCCATACATCATGAAAATCTACGACATCTTGTGAGGGTATCGCGCAATCTAATAGATTATATCACTTTACGTAACGCCATCATGAACGTCATCTTTGAGAACAACCCATAAAAATTGTAATAAATACTACAAAGGTAAAGCAACTTTCTTGAAATTTGCTGGACTTAAAATTCAGTCTGTGTATGATCATTCCCCAAATTTTCAGCTATTTTGGTTGCTTTGCACAAAAGTTATGTTCTTCCATGACATAACAGGCCTTGAGGCCTATTTCACCAACAAATCATACCATTTGGAGCATATTTGGAAAGAACATAACTGTTATGCAAAGCCATCAAGATAACTAAAACTTTGGGAAATTACTGTACACAGACTGAAGTTTAAGTCCAGCAAATTCCAAGGAATTTTCTGGACCTTTGTAGGATTTATTACAATTTTTCTGGATTATGGTTTAATTTGGGGGGGGGGGGGTGTCACCCTGTATATTAACAAATTAACTTTTTTTCCTGTATTATCTCCAATTTTCTGGTTTGGAGTTATAATTTATTTTTCTGGTTCTGTGGTGTATGTGAGCCTCTGTGTTGCCATAGAAATGCCTCATAGCTCTGTGTGTGTTACAGCAATTTTTACTGTGGACCACAAGTGAGTCATTCACTTTTTTTTTTTTTTTTTTTTACATAAAATTAAGACAAAATGCAAAACAATTCATAAACTTTTTGCCAGCTTTTGTAGGTGTGCAGGAAATTAACTAACTGAAAGTTCATGGTTCAGACTGGACTTCGGGATTGTCTGGACTGAATCTGGATTGTATCTGGAGGTCAGTATCCGGCACCAGGTGATCCCATCACAAAACATTCCCAAAAACGCCGCAGCATTTTGGACTGGAATGCTCATTTTGGGAATTTATATCTTCAAGACCTGCAGTTCTGAAAGTCACCGAAGATTATGTGAAACAAAGACGCACTAAATGCCGTTGCCTACGCCAAGACAATGACGCGTTCCGTCCAGTGTCGCTGCATTATGTCGGAGAATTTCAACAAAGAATTCAACTGACTTCAACCGTAGACGTTATCTGTGTGGAAACGGAGACGAGTCTTAGCTGCCACATCAAAATAGAGTTGGGGGGTGGCAAGCATTTGTAAGCCTAAAGGCTTAAACTAATACAAAAAGTCTAATCAGACTAGCAATCCCTGATGTTAATGAAGGTGTCACACATTGCACAAAGAAAGTTGTGCCTGGCAATCTTCCATTTTTCGGCTGCCTACACCAGTGACATTTCATCTCACATTCAAAGAGCGCCGAGGCCCCTTAATGAAATGCATAATTAACATATTCTAATTGTGCTGAGCACAGTGATGGTTTTGACAGAGCTCACTTTCCATGTCTAATTCAATGCTAATTTAATCTGTTCTTTTCCCGCCGACATGACCTTTCTTGATTGAGTTTCACCGCAAAGAATTTTTTTTTTTTTTTTGATGGATTGATTTATCAACCTCTTCAAATGCAAGAAAAGTGCCAGTTTTAGACAGATGAGAAAAGAAAATGACGAGGACGCTGGCGGACAAAATTAGGTGACTGTGGAGAAAAACAATTTGATATTTTAAAATGAAGTTGAACGCGCCAGTGAAAGAGCAGAGCATTAAAAACCGACACGTTTCACGTTCTGTAATGTTTCAGTCACTGGCAGAACATTACTTAAGCCATTCAGCTGGCTTACCTTTAACGTCGGGATTAAGACGACAGGAACAACAAAAAATACCAGTTCTATTCACAGATCGTCTTAATCTGAGTGTTTACCAAAGCTTGATGCGGCGCAGGCAGCTAAGAGCCTTGAAACCGTTCTCTTATTATGAGAATGAGAAATGATAACACTGTAATTTGATAAATGTTCATCCGTCTGTTCCCCGACTCATCCTGGGTCTTTGTCTAATTTCCACCAAATATGGGATGTGGATCAAGATCCTAAACAGTTAAATTATAATTTTGATTTTCATTCCACTTTGTACCAAACATGGCACAGATGCTTCTGAGTCCAAGATTTGCCAAAGCAAGGTCAAATTTTCCAAAGGTCAGTCTTTGAGGTCAAGGTTGCCCAAGCAGAGGGTCACCCCTTTGAGTCTGGTCTGCTTGAAGTTTCTTCCTCAGAAGTTGCTCTGGGGGTTGGTAAGGTTAGACTTTACTGTGTGAAGCGCCTTGAGGCAACTCTGTTGTGATTTGGCGCTATATAAAGGAAATAAATTGAAAATAAATAAATTGGTTGCGTCTATGGCCAACCTGGTCTCACGGCAAGTCGTGATTCAGCAGCACGAAATATACAATAATCTGTTGGTTCGTGATGTTGTGACGAAAAGCGCCTCATTTTCATCACGGCAGCACAAATTCATTCTCATTCATTCCGTGATGGCTGCACAAAATTAAAAGTGAAGCGGGGGGTCAGGGTGGTTATGGTTAGGGTGGGGGGAAGGAGTAAGATTAGGTTATGGTTAAGGTTAGGGTTGGGGGTGGGAGTAGGGTTAGTAATAGTGAGTTCTCGCTGAATATTACTCTGAAAAACCGATCATAAAAATAAACATCCCACCACAGCAAACACCTGTTTGACCTTTCGACGGTATAGGTCAATCAAAACTAGGACAAACAGACTCAGGCGCAGACTCAGACTGCACTGAACAATAACAGATCACTCTAATCCGCACCTTCAAGTTTCTTGTGCAATATCTGTAAATCGTGCAATATGATTCCACAGTTGTATATAATTCTTGTTTTACATTTTACTTGGTCCACATTTTATTTTATTTTATCTTGTGTTTATTTAGTTGTACATATCCTCTGAACAATTTATTGTTAAATTTTATTTTCTTTTATTTGGCTAAAAATTACTCGCACCATGGAAAGCACCTTTTTGGAGTTGCACTCAAATCTCATTGCAGTGCAAATTACAATGACAATAAAGGCGATTCTGATTCTTCTGATTCTGAAATTACTCTGAAAACAGAAAAACTCAGATAAACAGACAAAAAATAAATTACTCAGAAAAACAGATATAACTAGAAGCACTCAGAGAGCGCAAACCCCCACCAAGGCCATAGGGTCACTGACGTCACATGGAATACCCTTTGGCAAAGAGACTTATTCCACATTGTTTCCCACATCTACAAGTCATGTTTCAGATTCACTGGTTAACCCTCTGGGGTCCGAGGGCATTTTTTGGACAGTTCACTCGCCTGACATAAATGTTTTATTATTGCTGTTAACAGCTCTCCCTGCATCCCACAATCAAGTTTTATGTCTCTTTTTTTCAGGACAACCTGTACTTTCAAAATATATATGCTATAGTTGTGTTTTATAAGTGTAATAAAGGTTTACAATCAGAAATAAGAAAGGAAAAGTAAAACAGAAAATAATTTTCCACACACATTTATTTAAAACACACAGCAAACTATAATAAACTAGCAACACATCACTCCTAAAAACAATGTTTGGTGTGTCACGTGAGGTGAATCTGCCCTACGATTGGATTTTGGAAAACCATGTGACGGTGAACCAATTCTGATTGGACACTCACATTGCTCACATCATCACACAGCTTCTATAAGGAGTACAAAGATGGTGCACAGTGGCTCAAAAGTCCACGGAGTTAACTTTTCAGCAAAAATAAGTAAGTTTCTATCTCATATCATTAAAACGTTATTTATAATTTAGCAAAGCTTGGCCTCAGCCATCGTATACGACGGCGTCAGCCCCAGAGGGTTAAACCCTTAGATCTTCAGCAAATGTATTTATAAAGAGAAACTACATGAACTACACAAGTTTTTTTTATTTTCTAATAGGTTTATTCAATGAGGAGAAACAAATGCTAAATTATTGTTGTGTCGTAACTTAATTTTTGTTCAGCCTTTGTGACCCGTCTTCATGAAGTTAGATGCAAAAATGTTGAAATTGGCCCTATCCTGCAATGACAAAGAATCCTTAAAAAAATGACTGGATCCAGATCCAGTAATTTTAATTCCAGATCAATACCAAAATGTAATGACTTCTAAGTTAGGCCAAGATACACCCCTGGTAAAAATTTCATTGAAATACATGGAGGATTTTTTTGAGTAATCCTGCTAACAAACCAACCAACCAACAAACAAACAAATGGACGCAACCGAAAACATAACCTCCTTGGCAGAGGTGATTATTCCAAAAAACAGACAAAAAATAAATTACTCAGAAAAATACAAATAATTTCTCCAAAAAACAAATCAAAAAATACATTTATCAAGTGAATACAATATGCTTCCGTACTATTAAACATTCTGGGAACCAAAAAAAGAGCGTTCCTCTGAAACATTCCGAGAACTTTACAGCTAACATTCTAAGTAACATTTGAAAAAGAATGTTGAAGAATGTTCTTAGAATGTTTTGGGAACTTTATTTTGTTAGCTGGGTAGAGACCTTATGTTTGTATAATGTTTTGGGGACGTTTTTGAGACTTTGGCATCGTGTGAATGCTTAAATTGCTATTATAATCACTGCTTTGCAATTTTAAAGTTGTAATAATTGCATTTTTTTAAAAAAAAATGCAATTTAAATGTTTAGGAAGATGTCACTGAACAATAAGCTAAATGTATTATTTGATTGTTTAATACAATGAAATTTGTTTATGATAGAATTCATATATATATATATATATATACACTCAACAAAAATATAAACGCAACACTTTTGGTTTTGCTCCCATTTTGTATGAGATGAACTCAAAGATCTAAAACTTTTTCCACATACACAATATCACCATTTCCCTCAAATATTGTTCACAAACCAGTCTAAATCTGTGATAGTGAGCACTTCTCCTTTGCTGAGATAATCCATCCCACCTCACAGGTGTGCCATACCAAGATGCTGATTAGACACCATGATTAGTGCACAGGTGTGCCTTAGACTGCCCACAATAAAAGGCCACTCTGAAAGGTGCAGTTTTATCACACAGCACAATGCCACAGATGTTGCAAGATTTGAGGGAGCGTACAATTGGCATGCTGACAGCAGGAATGTCAACCAGAGCTGTTGCTCGTGTATTGAATGTTCATGTCTCTACCATAAGCCGTCTCCAAAGGCGTTTCAGAGAATTTGGCAGTACATCCAACCAGCCTCACAACCGCAGACCACGTGTAACCACACCAGCCCAGGACCTCCACATCCAGCATGTTCACCTCCAAGATCGTCTGAGACCAGCCACTCGGACAGCTGCTGAAACAATCGGTTTGCATAACCAAAGAATTTCTGCACAAACTGTCAGAAACCGTCTCAGGGAAGCTCATCTGCATGCTCGTCGTCCTCATCGGGGTCTCGACCTGACTCCAGTTCATCGTCGTAACAGACTTGAGTGGGCAAATGCTCACATTCGCTGGCGTTTGGCACGTTGGAGAGGTGTTCTCTTCACGGATGAATCCCGGTTCACACTGTTCAGGGCAGATGGCAGACAGCGTGTGTGGCGTCGTGTGGGTGAGCGGTTTTCTGATGTCAATGTTGTGGATCGAGTGGCCCATGGTGGCGGTGGGGTTATGGTATGGGCAGGCGTCTGTTATGGACGAAGAACACAGGTGCATTTTATTGATCGCATTTTGAATGCACAGAGATACCGTGACGAGATCCTGAGGCCCATTGTTGTGCCATACATCCAAGAACATCACCCCATGTTGCAGCAGGATAATGCACGGCCCCATGTTGCAAGGATCTGTACACAATTCTTGGAAGCTGAAAATGTCCCAGTTCTTGCATGGCCGGCATACTCACCGGACATGTCACCCATTGAGCATGTTTGGGATGCTCTGGACCGGCATATACGACAGCGTGTACCAGTTCCTGCCAATATCCAGCAACTTCACACAGCCATTGAAGAGGAGTGGACCAACATTCCACAGGCCACAATTGACAACCTGATCAACTCTATGCAAAGGAGATGTGTTGTGATCGATTTTGAGTGACAAATCAGCCAAAAAAAATCTTCTCACGTGCCTGAAAAGTTGAGGGATTTAAAAGCACTGTGAGTGGGCACTCAAAAAGAAAAAAAAAAGAAAGAAAAAATGTCTGTCTGAAAAATAGATGCTGGATGCAGTGGGTTTTTTCTGCATGTGGCCACATGCACTCCATAAACCTAATCCAAAAAAAAAAAGTATAGCTGGAAAAATAGATGCTGGATGCAGTGCGTTTTTTCTGCATGTGGCTGCATGTGGCCGCATGCACTCCATAAACCTAATCCAAAAAAAAAAGTATAGCCGGAAAAATAGATGCTGAATGCAGTGGGTTTTTTCTGCATGTGGCTGCATGTGGCTGCATGCACTCCATAAACCTAATCCAAAAAAAAAAAAAAAAAAAAAGTATAGCCGGAAAAATAGATGCTGGATGCA